>NW_003852772.1:150272-156703 GCF_000181295.1 Otolemur garnettii
TGAGCCCAGGAGTTGGAGGTTGCTGTGAGCTGTAATGCCATGGCACTCTACCCAGGGGGACAGCTTGAGGCTCTGTCTCAAAAAAATATATATTAATATTTACCATTTTTCACCAAGAGCAAGTGTAGTAAGTTTTGGAGATATGTTCTTTTGCAGGGATGATCTCGAATAGAATCTCAGAGTTTCACTTTCATATGCTACTAAGGAAAAAAAAGAGACAAAGTCTATTTTTCTTTATGGATGCAGAAAAATGAATACATTTCCATAAGAAAGTGTGGTAAATAAATTGATGAGTTACACAGATTCACCAAAACATCAGTTCCTTTTTTTGTGGAGGCGGGAGAATTTGTGACAGCAGTTAACTCTTTTTTTTTATCTAGAAGTTGGAGTTTAATGCTAAATGCTATGGGATGGGACTTGAATACTTCCAGAAATGTTCATATATGATTGTTTACTAACCAATTTGTCTTCATGAATGTAATCATTAAAAGACAGATATTATAGTATCTATATTTGTCCTCATGAAAGTAATAATTAAAAGACAGATACTATAATATGTCAGATAATAAACATATCTTTGCATTACCTGTAAAGTTGCATTAACAGAGAATTTAACTGCTGTCACTATACTATGTCAGATAATAAACATTTTACAGGTAATGAAAAGACATGTTCATTACCTGACAAGGCTAATTTTGCTTTTTGTGTTGAAATATGAAATGTAAGTGGTTTACAATTTTCTTTCTAAATATAAACATCAACACTACATTTGTAGGATTTTGCTAGTTTGCTAACACTTTAATCTTGGCCTATCCAGCCTTCAGTGTAATGAGAAATAAATTCCTTTTGTTTAAGTCAACCAGTTTATGGTCTTTTATTATACTATCTTAATCAGACCAACACAGAGTTTGGTACTGAGAAAAAGTATCTGCTATAACAAACACCTAAATGTGTGAAAGCAGCTTTGGAATGGGATGATAGAGGCATTGAGAAACTTTCAAGCACCTACAAGAAATATGTATAGTAAGCTCAAGGGAGATGAGAACTCACAAAGAAAAAAGAACTGGAGAGAAAGCTTCTATCTTCTTAGAAAATACACAGATAGTTATGAAAAGGATGTTGGTAGAAATATGGACACTAAAGATCATTCTGTAATATTGTTATACAGAAAATACTGTGTTATTAGAAACAGAAGGAAAAATAATCTTTGACATAAAGTGGAAAATAATTTGGCTAAATTGTGTTTGTATTCTGTTGTTTTGTTGAAGATAGAAATTATTAACAATAGGCTTGGCGCCTGTGGCTCAAGGGGTTAAGGCGCCAGCCACATACACCTAAGGTGGCGGTTTCGTACCCCCAGCCCGGGCCCGCCAAACAACAATGATGGATGCAACCAAAAAATAGCCAGGCATTATGGTGGGTGACTGTGGTCTCAGCTACTTGGGAGGCTGAGGCAGAAGACTCGCTTGAGCCCAGGAGTTGGAGGTTGCTGTGAGCTGTGATGCCATAGCACTCTAACCAGGGGGATAGCTTGAGGCTCTGTCTTAAAAAAAAAGTCATTTATAAAAGAAATTATTAACAATAAAGTAATATATTTAGTTGAGGAGGATTTCGGAGCAGTGTTGAAGGAATGACTTCCTTTTTTTCTGATAACTTAGTAAAACACAGCAAATAGAGATAGATTAAAGAAGAAATTTTTGCAGAGTAAAAACACATCTTAAAGATTTGGAAAATTTTTAGTCTTTTCATATGAGGTAAGTATGTTTGTAAGAGAACAGCAAAGTTGTAGCTTTTTTGGACTATTGCTTGATAAAGCAATAATAAAATTATGTTATAAAATTTCTAGTTTTATCTGAAAGGGATGAATAAAGAATACAGTAAGGGAAGGTTGTTAGACTTCTTATATTTTATGGGATAGGATGATAACGATCTTTGTCTATGAACATGAGCTTTACTTAAAGATAGGGAAGAACGACCCCAAAGGTAATTCAGACCATCAGGCCCCCGACCTCAGTTAGCAGGACAAATGACCTCTAAGTGATGCCCTAGAGGCAGAGGCACCTAGAGCACTGGGAGCAGGATTCCTACAAATGAGATATGTGAGTCCCAGAAGCCCTGTTCAACAGAGCCTTAGGAATGTGAACCAAACCCAGAAGATCTGCCAGGGAAAAACTTTCAATCAGGTGGATCCATAATATGAGACCACCAGTCCAGTGATCTAGAAAGCAGAGCATCAGGATAAAAAGGGAATGTTCTCAGGCCTTAAGATTAAACTTGGCAGAAGCAGCTTTGGAAGGCGGTATTGGGTCAAATGTACCTCTACTCCTATCTCTGTTATAACCTTGATGTTCATCTCTCCTGTTAGAGCCCTTAAAGGACTATGACTGGTCCGCGTCAGTACTCCAACTCACCCAAGCCTTCACAGCCCAAACAGGAACTTGAGTTTCAAGGCAGCTTCCTGCATCTGAAAATACTGGGGTTTCACGCAGCTGCCTGGGCCCTCAGTTCTTGGAGTGCTCTTGGTCAAAAAATGACCAGACATCCCAAAGTAAAGCAAGTATGAAACAAAGTTTATTGAGGAACAGAAAGATAAGTTTACAAAGTAGGAAAGTTTACAAAGCAGGATATATTCACTGAAGACAGCAAATGTGCCTCCATTGCCATGACAAGTAGGTAAGGAGGAGAGGCTTTGAACATGGCTGAGGATTCTCTTTATATTATCTGGGTTGGAACTTCCTTGTTATTCAGAGGTCACCTTGGAACCAGAGTATCATTATGCATGTGAACCTCCCATGAGCCTCTCTGAGAGCCTGTTTGGGGGTATGAACCACATGATGCTAGTGTTAAGGTCTGTGTCACCTTTAAGACTACATTGTACCTGTTGTTAGGCTATAGAGTCTTCTATATCCTTTTGCAGTTGGCACACAAAGCTCTGATTGGTAGGTCGGTAGGATGGTTCCTCTTCCATAGATGTGAACAATCACTTGAGATAAAAAATGAAGGTGGACAGCGCCAAGATGGCAGCCTTGTACTCTTTCCCTGGAGAGCTTTTTCTAACTATCTACCTAACAGAACTGCAAGGAAAACAGATTTCACTCATCAGCCACACAGTCCAAGTGGAAATACAACAAGGGTCTCGTGGTCAAAACTAGGAATAATGGATTAAAAAGTGTCATGTTTCCTTCAGTAAAAATCTTCTCAGTCTTTTAATTTGGTGTGTTCAAAGTTGAATTCATGATGCCAATAAGTAAATTTGGATATGGACCGTATATGTTTCTTTCATAGAAGTACACTATAGTTTATAAAATTATCAGAAAGAGGCTCAGCACCCATAGTATAGTGGTTACAGCACCAGCCACATACACCTAGGCTGGCGGGTTTGAATGCGGCCCAGGCTAGCTAAAAAAACAATGACAACTGCAATCAATAAAAAATAGCCAGGTGTTGTGGCGGGTGCCTCTAGTCCCAGCTACTTGGGTGGCTGAGGCAAGAGAATTGCTTAAGCCCAGAAGTTGGAGGTTGCTGTGAGCTATGACACCATAGCACTCTATCAAGGGCAACATAGTGAGATTTTGTCGCAAAAAAAAAACAAAAAACCGAATCCGAAAGAAACCAACAGGGTTGTGGTGATTAATCAATATCGTAAGGGACAAGATAAATTTAGTTCAGACCAAAAATTGCTATCCATGTTACAGTGGCATAATACAAATGGGAGGAAATATAAATCTAAAACAATTCTGGGGTAAGAGGCACTGTGGGACCACACGGGAAAAGGTGCTAAATAGAAATATAGGAGAATAAAGAAAGTAAAGATTAGAATATCCAACTTTTAGAACTGTGCTGGGGATAAGAAATATAAACAAAAATGGACTCAAGTAGTAGTTCTTTTTATTGTCATTAAATAAGGAAATGGGGAAAATAGGAAGCCTGCAAAAGGAGTGAGGACTGACAACAACAAACAGTGGTCTTAAAAGCAGAAGCCATTTGAGGAGGCTCCTTTCACTCTTGCCCCAATCAAGTCCTGCTGATCTGTGTCCTGAATAGCTCTGCATCTGTTTACTTCATCACCAGCACCACTGCTGACACCACAGCAGTAACCTGCTCAGTGATACTACGACATGTCTTGTTGTAATCTCCATGTGCAGTCAGAGAGAGAGAGAGAGTAAACATGGGAATCTGCCACTGTCTGGTGTAATATTCTTCATTAGCTTGCAAATGTTTTGGGTATAAAATACAAAACTACTCAGTGCCATTTTACAAATTTCTTTTGACTGCAACTACATAAAATACATATTGTATTATGACTGAGTACACGCACTCAAACATAAACAAAGGTCATAAAATCCAGAGTGCTAGGATTACCGGTGTGAACCACCTGGCCCTGCCATTGATCAAATTTTTAACAACGTAATACTCAATTGAAACACTAATCAAAGACTCTGCTATGATTAGCATGCAGAATAGTATTCATAGTAACACAGCCTTTTGGAGCCTTCACCTTTGATCACCAAAAGCACATGCAGAAGCCTCAAATGTTGTGTTGATAGTCTTTCCAGCCACATTACTAAAATTAAGAGGCCATGGCATGATATAAATTACTGTAATTTTAAATGCATTAATAAAATACATAGCCCATTAATTTATTATATTATCACCATAAGAAACAATTACAGAAAGCTGTTATTTGTTTATGACAAACAGAACTGAAATCACTCATTGCATATTTATCCCTAAGTAATAGAGCATTAGTAATTGTACCTATTTGCATGCTACAGTTCCATGAAATTTTATAGGAGCCTAATAATCTCCCATGGCCTCACATCATCAATTTTATTCTGTCTCACAAATTTAAACTATGAACAAGTCCACAGCCCAATTGTACACAAAGTATGGTTTATGATTGTGAGACTTATGGTGAGAAAACAATGTGCCATTGGTGTGCTCTTTGACTTATGACAGGGCTTGTTGAATGGCTTAAGATATTTTCAACTTATGATGGGTTTATTGAGAAGTGGCCTCATCAAGAGTTGAGGAGCATTTGTGCTCTTAGCTCTATAGACATTACTTCCCTAAAGAGCCAACATGATGAGTACTGGCTAGTCTGAGCAGACTAGCCTTACCACAAACTAGTAACCTGATTAGAGAATTATTTGCAGTTATGACATCATTTTTATGAGCTAATTTTACCATTATCTTAATACAACTTAATATACTACATAAGGCCCTGTATTCCTTCTATATACCAATCACATAATGATCTCAGTTTTCTCTTCTATAAATTCAGGTACCTGTAGTGGCTGAACATATACCTAGAAATTATCTGTTGGCCTTGATTCTGCACTGGGGAATTACTCTGCTTTGAGAGTATGGGAAAATATTTCCACTACCAGGATGTTCATCAGAGCAAAGGGAGTCTTGTGGGCTTGTGTGGAATAGGGGATTGGACAAAACAAACAAACAAACAGACAAAACAAAAAACATATCCCAGAGTCAATACCTCTGTGTCTGGCATAAGAAAAATATACCCATCCCTGCCATCCCTGTTGGGGCCTTGAGGTTCTCATTTAGAAGTGGTGGAAACTCATTGCCCTGGCCAAGGTGAGGATGCCTCACTTTGAGTGAACTGCACACTTCAGTAGTTGGAGGCAGAGAAAAAAATGGAGGCTTCTGAGGTTCCTCTTACAGCTCCGGGAGCCTGCAAACCTTTCTCCTTTGTCCGCGCTTTGAAGAGCCAATGTCTTAAGGGTCTCACTTTGTTGCCCTTGGTAGAGTGATATGGCGTCATAGCTCACAGCAACCTCACACTCTTGGGCTCAAGTGACTCTCTTGCCTCAGCCTCCCAAGTAGCTGGGACTACAGGTGCCCGTCACCACCCTCAGCTGTTTTTAGAGACGAGGTCTTCCTCTAGCTAGCTCAGGCTGGTCTCAAAACTGTGAGCTCAGGCAATACAACCCCTCGGCCTCCCAGAGTGCTAGGATTACAGGCATGAGCCACTGTGCCTGGCCCAAAGAGCCAATGTCTTAAAGACTTCAAACTTTGGATGACTGTTTTGTTTTGCAATGTACCTTCCTGGAATTGCAGTGCTGTTTCTGACAGCTTTCTGTGTCTCTGGTGTCCATGTTGCTTGGCCGGAGCAGATGGAGTCAGAGGGAGGAGTCAAGCTCAGGTGATTCTTGCTGTCTCCTGCCTCAGGCCCAACTCACACTTCCTGATATTATCAATAATCTCTATATTTTGAGGTGGTAAGAAGTAGAAATGTAGCTGTAGTATTTCCTCATTTATTCACCCAGTAACACTACCATGGGAACTCATCCTGTGAGAAGTGCACTGGTGGGCCCACTATGTGGTATAGAAAATGACCAAGTGGATGGGCATGGTGGCTCATACCTGTAATCCTAACACTCTGGGAGGCTGAGGCAGGTGGATTGCTT
>NW_003852772.1:156855-158745 GCF_000181295.1 Otolemur garnettii
ACAAGAGTTTAAGGTTGATGTGGGCTACATTGCCATGGCACTCTACGCAGGGTGACGCAGTGAGACTGAGGCAGGTGGGTTGCCTCATCTCAGGACACTGAGGACACTGGACAAAAACAGTAAAGCAAGTACATGTAAAAGAACTAGTGCCACACTAAAAATAAAGTAGGATGGTGGGACAAAAGTCTATGTTATCTCTGCATGGGGGAACCAAATGCCACACTGAGATGATATGCTGTGACCAGAATGACAAGGAACCCCCTGTACAAGTCTAAAAATAATGTGTCAAAGAGAAGCCACTGCTAGCACACAGATTCTTAGGTGGAAGTAATTTTGAGAAAGTGGCCAGTGGCGCTGGAGAAAGAGAGAGGGACAGAGAAAGGGAGGATCCTGGGGCCTGAGAGATGAAGAGAGTGATCTGTTTTTTTCTGACTGCCCTGCCACCAAATGTAGCACCTTTAAACAACTATTAAATATCTCATTATTTGTGTGCACAAGAAACTTGGCACAGCAGAGATGAAAGTCTCTGCCTCAAGGTCTCTCATGAGGCTAAGGCTGTGGGGTCAACAAAGGTGGACTGGAAAGGATCAGCTTCCAAGCTCACTCATGTAAGTACTAGAAGGATTCAGAGTAGACTAAGAGACTGGGTTCTGTTGACCTGGACACTCTCTCATTTCTCTGCAATGTGGGCCTTAACATAGTACAGCTTGTAGCATAGCTCATAGCTTGCTTTCTCAGTTTGAGGAATAGGGGGAGGGAGAGAGAGAGAAATAGATATTTGGGGAGGGAACAAAGGACAGAGTAGGAGGGAAATGACAACTTTTTAAAAAAGTCTTAGAAATTGCAATAGATTAAATGCCTCCCATAATTTATATGTTGAAATTCAAAATCCCAAATAGGACAGGATTCAGGTGGGAGATAATTAGATCCTAACGATGGAGCTCTAATTATTGGGATTACAAGCTGTACATAAGGAACCATATACAGCTCTTCTCCCCTCTGCCAGGTGAGAACTCAACCTGAAGTCGGCATGCAGCCTGAAAGTCAAGATTATTCACCAGAGCCCGATTATGCTGGCATTCTGATATCAAACTTTCAGCCTCCAGAACTGTTGATAAATAAGATCCTGTGGTCTGTAATCTACTCAGCATACAGCATCTTGTATGCAAGCCTTAACTAAGCAGCGGTGATATCCTTTCACCTTGATTGCATCCTGTTGGTCAGAAGTGAGTTACTACTTCATGCTGATAGCCTTTGTGGAGGCTGCAAATCACATAGGCTTTGGTGAGACAGTCTGATTATAACAAAATGATATTGGCAGGTTTCTTGTCAGAAGATGACAATTATCTGAATTTCATTGGATTTTGACTTCTTACTGGTACAAAATGGAAAATGAGGTCCATAGTAATAAGTGACTTTCCCAAGATCACACAGCTGGCCCCAGGTTTGTTTGACTTTATTCTATGCCACCCTTCTTGTAATTCTTCCATCTCTAAGTTTGTACATTAGATACATGAGACATTGCACTATGACTTTCATAAGTTTTATCTTATGTATGTATATCTGATGAGTTTCTAGGAAGCAGATGGTGGCCTGATCCCCACAATGCATGTTGAGAGGCTGAGGCTGCCCTGAAACACATAATGACCACCAAAGAAATGGTAACAAAAAGGAGATTCTGACCCCGAATTGTGTCCTCAAACCTGGGTTCCTAGAAAGGAGGGTGAGAAGTCAGCTGTCCAGACAGGCCTTCAGGTAGGTCTTACAAAGGAAGATGCCTTGTGATGGAACTGTGAAAAAGTGATTTTACTTTCTTGGTGACAGGCCACACAGAACTCTGGCAACCAGACACTAATTCTGGAGACAGCACTGAATTCAGCTGAGAGGAAG
>NW_003852772.1:159440-159887 GCF_000181295.1 Otolemur garnettii
AACAATTCAAAATATGTTTTTTACTTTAAACTAGGTCATGACTTTTTATGTTGCTGCCTTTTGTTTTCACTCTTTACCCCAAGGATCCTCTGTAGCAGGCAGCTTAACTATCCTGTCAGACATTCTCTAAAGACTTAAAAGCCAAAATGTTTTACTATGGAGGTTTTTAGACAAAAGACATTTACACGAGCTGGGTGAAGAAACTTACCCCTGTGATCCTAGCACTCTGGGAGGCCTAGGTGGATACTGCTTGAGCTCAGGAGTTCAGAGACCAACCTGAGTAAGAGCAAGATAGTATCTCTACTAAAAATAAAAAATCTAGCTGGGCGTTGTGATGGGCGTCTGTAGTCCCAACTACTTGGGAGGCTGAGGTTGCTGTGAGCTATAATGCCACAGAACTCAACTCTAGGGTCACTGAGTGAGACTATGTCTCACAAAAATAAAAAA
>NW_003852772.1:162682-163291 GCF_000181295.1 Otolemur garnettii
AACAAGGCTTGCACGGCGGCAGAAGGCTTTGCCACACTCTTCACATTTGTGGGGTTTTACTCCAGTATGCGTTCTCTCATGTTCTTTAAAGTTTGAATAATGATTAAAAGCTTTGCCACAATATTCACATTTATAAGGTTTCAGTCCAGTATGAATTACCTTATGACAAGAAAGGTGTTTAAAAGATTTAAAGACTTTGTCACATTCTATACATTTGTTATGAATCCTCTTATGGTCCATAAAGAATGAGCGCTGGTCAAAGGCTTTGCTACATTCTTCACATGTGTAGGTTCTCTCTCCAGTGTGAGTTCTGTTTTGTTTAGCAAGGTTCCCACAATGGATAAAAGCTTTGCCCCATTTTTCACATTTGAAGGGTTTCTCTCCAGTATGAACTTTCTTACAGGCAAAAAGGCTTGAGTGACGGCTAAAGACTTTGTCACATTCTTCACATTTATAAGGTTTCAGTCCAGTATGAATTATCTTATGACAAGAAAGGCCTGAGGAAGATTTAAAGACTTTGTCACATTCTTCACACTTGTAGTATTTCTCTCTAATATGAATTTTATGTTCAATAAAGTGTGAATATTTGTACATGGTTTCATCACGTTC
>NW_003852772.1:164610-165760 GCF_000181295.1 Otolemur garnettii
GGGTGTCTGCCCAACAGCTATCTACCTGGTAGAGTACCCACTCCCTAATAGGAAAACTATGCTGTCCAACTAGGGTGGGTCCTCTGGCATGAAGGTTCCAACCTGTGGCACCACAGTGGATGACCATTTGTAGACACTAAAAAGAGCCTCTCAGGTTGTAAGGGAACAAAGCTCAGAGCCAGATGATAAATTAGATAGCCCCTTTCCCATGACTATCTTTCCAGGTTTGAGAAACTGCTCTGGCCCCTTTCCCAGGGCCCTGGAATACAAACCTTGAGAGACTCTTCAGTCTTCCAGGGTTAGCCCTGCCCACCTTCACTCCCTCACTTCACCTCAGTTGTAATGGAGAACAGGCAATTCCCTAAAAGCTATGGGGTCCTGCCACTGCCTGGAGAAGTCAAGTGCTTTACTTAAGGTCCTAAAGTCTATTAAAGACACAATAGAACTTCTCTGAAGTTGGTTCTTTTCTGCAACTATCAACCACGGACAGGGAGAACTGTATAGCTCACTGCAACAGATGCCGACTCCATGAAATAGGTAGTGGGTAATTCTTACAAACACCACCACCCATCAACTCAGAAATTAAGCTAGGTTCTCAGTACAATTCACACTTCTCAGAAGAGGGAAAGATGGCATAACAAGCAACTCAAGTTAGCACTGCTTGCTAGGCAAAAAAAAAAAAAAAAGGTGCAAGGTGACTCCCTCATTTACCACAGACCTCTGGAATGATCAGGTAGCTACTCAGAGTCTGTGCAGAGACGCTGCAGGGGAGAACAGGTACCGCACAGATCTGGTGGCTGCCAATCCCAGGTTCCTACAATGGATGCTATCCTGATCATTCTGGTGCATGGAGATAGGTCCACTGAGGAACCAGCCTTCTAGCAGTAGTCCTGCCAGGTCAAAAAAGTTAGCAGACAGAACAGAAGCTTTCCTGTGCTCTGCCCTGATCTCAGGGCTGAGCATGCCTCCTCCTCCATACGGTACCAGAGAGGAGGAGTGACAGATGCCAACAGGCATCACCTGGGAAGCCTTGGGCTACAGCCTCAGCAAGTCCTAGGTATGGAGAGAACCTTAGATGACACAAAGCTGTGGCCTAGCTACATGATTCCTTGCTGCTAAGAAAACCACTGCCTATGCATTTGGGTCTCAA
>NW_003852772.1:166116-167766 GCF_000181295.1 Otolemur garnettii
AAAGGACATCAAGACACAAACTACCAACGAGCTGGTGAGCAAGACTCTACCCCACACAAAATTGTCCAGCACTGGCTGAAACTGAGCCAATCACAAGCAGTGGGTTAAAACACAACAGCTTTTCTATAGGCTGTCACTGTAGTCACAACTTCCCTGATCAACATTCCAGAGTAGGTCACAAATGCTCCATCTAAAATCCTCCCTTTCCCAGTTAAAAATGGAAGGGTGCCAGGGTGCCCAGCAAGGGAGAACAAATGCTCTTCCATCCTATTAATTAGACTATGGAGCAGCAGTTCTCAACCTGTGGGTTGCGACACCTCTGTAACAATGAAAATACATCACGGCATTAGGAAGGTTGAGAACCACTGCCTTAGAGGGTAAGATCCAGGTAAGAAGAAACCATCAAAGGAACCCAGGAAAAATGAAAACGTAAAATAGTTCAGCATCCCCAAGGGATCACAATGGAGCTACAGAAGTAGATTCCATCCACATGGACACTGCCGAAATGATAGAAATGGATTTAATAATATGAATGGAATCTAAAGATAAATTGAAGAAAAAGTTGAAGACCAACAAAAATAACCCAAAGAACACTTTAGAAAAGTAACAACAAAGTCACTAAAGAGGCAGATAAAATAACACAGGATGTAACACAACTTAAAGGAAACAGTCATTTGCAGAACCTCAAAACATAACAAAAAGTATCAGCAACAGATTAAACCAAAGAGAAGAAAGGATCTCAAAGCTTACAAGACAAGACTCTAGATAAGCCAGTCATACAGAAACAGAAAAGAGTGTTAAAAAGTCTGAGGAATCACAAAAAATCATGTCAACCAAACATTCAAATTCCAGGTATTTCTGAGAGAGAATAAAGAACTAAAGTGTAAAGAAACTATTTGAGAAAATTACAGTATAACCTTCATCGTTGGCCTCCTCAAGTTGACCTAATTGTCATAGACCAGACCTGCACCACATGTACATATCAGTACAGCAAGCCTAGTTTCTTATGTGGACCACCTCTATATGTTGACCAGTTTGTTACAGAACTTTCAGAGGTTCTACCGCATTAAGAAAACTTCCCAGGTATCACCAGAGATTCAGACATTCAGATACAAGATGGTTATCAACTACTGGGAAGATTTATAGCAAATAGGCCATCTCCAAAATACATAGTAATCAATTTGGCTAAAGTTTAATATAAAAAGCAGCTAGACTAAGCAAGAGTTGACATAAAATGAAAACTTAGACTGCGTGTGATGGCTCCCCCTATAATCCTAGCAAATCAGGAGGCCGAGGTGGGTGGAGCTCCTGAGATCAGAAATTTGAGACCAGCTTGAGCAAGAGACCTTGTCTCTGAAAAAAATATCTATCTATATCTATCTATCTATCTATCTATCTATCTCTATCTATCTATCTGTCGATCGCCAGGCATAGTAGTGGGTGCCAGAGGACCACTTGAACCCAAGAGTTTAAGGTTGCTGTCAGGTACCAGGATGCCATAGCACTCTACCCAGGATGACAGAGATTCTGTCTCAAAAAAATAATAAAAATGTCAAGCTTATAGAAGCAGAGAGTGTCAAAGTGGTTGCCAGGACCTAGGCTGGAAAAAAATGGAGTTGTTCAAACTTTTGGTTATAAGGTAAATGTTTA
>NW_003852772.1:167786-174105 GCF_000181295.1 Otolemur garnettii
ATGTCAAATCATAACATTATATAACTACCACAGTTACACAACTTTTATTTATAAAAAACACATTACACACACATAAACACACAGTGTGCCAAAAATGTAAAACATTTTAAGAAAGGAAAAAACTGTATTAAAATTTTAATACTTAGATGGTGCCTGTAGCTCAGTGGGTAGGGTGCCAGCCACATACACCAAGGCTGGTGGGTTCAAACCTGACCTGGGCCAGCTAGAACAATGACAACAGCAACAACAAAAAAATTGTGGCAGGCGCCTATAGTCCCAGCTACTTGGGAGACTAAGGCAGGAGAACTGCTTAAGCCCAAGAGTTCGAGGTTGCTGTGAGCTGGGATGAAACCGCATTCTAACCAGGGCCACAGCTTGAGAGTCTGTCTCAAAAAAAAAAAAAAAATTGTAATACTTGGTCTGGGCACGGTGGCTCATACCTTGTATTCCTATCACTTGGGGAGGCCGAGGCCCAAGGGTCTGAGGGCCACAGCTTGAGAGTCTGTCTCAAAAAAAAAAAAAAAATTGTAATACTTGGTCTGGGCACGATGGCTCATACCTTGTATTCCTATCACTTGGGGAGGCCGAGGCCCAAGGGTCTGAGGTTGCTGTGAGCTGTGATGCCCCCGCACCCTACAGAGGATGACAAAGTGAGGCTCTGTCTCAAAAACATAAATAAATAAATACAATTGTGATACTCAAGGCTAGGCAAGGTGGCTTATGCTTGTAATCCTATAATTCTGGGAGGCCAATGTGGGCAGATCTTCGGAGCTCACAAGTTCAAGACCAGCCAGAGCAGGAACAAGACCCTGTCTCTAAAAATAGGCAGGCACTGTGGCAGGTGTCTATACTCTCAGCTTCTCAGGAGGCTGAGGCAAAAGGATTACTTGAGCCCAAGAGTTTAAGGTTTCTGTTGTGTTTGAGGTTGAGTTGTGATGCCCTGGCACTCTACCGAGTATGACAAAGTGAGATTCTGTCTCAAAAAAAAAAAAAAAAAAAAAAATCCGTACAACGGGAAACCATAGAGCAGAAAATATACCCCATCCATTTGTGGTGATCCTGGGATATCTGAACCAAATCTTAGTATCGCCACTTTGCTCCCACGTTTCAGATGTGATAGAAAAAGGAAAATCTCTAAACTCTTTTACAGAAGAGTTCAACAAAAATACACAGACATTCTAATGTTCTGAAAATCAAAAGAAGTGCACTCGGACCATTCTATCCCTCATAAGCCATAAGCAATGAGAAGGACTTTTGTTCTCACTGTAACATTCAAGGAAGATCACTGAAAGGGAGGTAGTCCTTAGAGAATTTAAAAGCAAGGAAAAAAGATGCCCTTTTGTGAGACAAAGAGAAAAAAATCCCAGGCTTCTCACAAACCATTTCCATTGGAACAGAAGTTTCCAAACCATATTTAAGGTCTGGCTTATTCCCAAACCTTTGGAAATCTCCCGTATATCATCTGCTCCATTCACTCCCACTTACCTGGGTGTTTGGCTACTGTCTCAAGTCTTTTCACCTTCCAGGGTTCTTTCCCTTGCTCCAGACAGGTGATCAGGTCTGGCTTAGAGGCAGTAAGACCTATGTTATAAGAAAAATGTCACCTGACTCTTACTGGGATTCCCCAATTACCCATCTAGTACTGTGCTCAGGAGAGAAGAGAACATGTAGAAGACCCTAGAAAAATTAATCCAAAATACCATTTCCTGAAAGAAGCCATATGGAGGTATTTAATGTTTATGGGTCTGTAGATTCACTACCAAGTACTACCAAATCAAAAACAGGTGATAGAAATTGGATTTTAAGGTACAGAAAATAGTTTATGCCAGTAAGTTTCTAATAAATCACTAATATAATCACTAATATAGAGTGAAAGATACAGATTAGGCTCAGTGCCTACAGCTCAGTGGCTAGGGTGCTGGTCACATACATCAGTTGGAACCCAGCCAGGGCCTGCCAAACAACAACAGCTACAACATCACCATAAACTAACCAGGTGTTGTGGCAGGCGCCTGTAGTCCCAGCTACTTGGGAGGCTGAGGCAAGACAATCGCTTAAGCCCAAGAATTTGAGGTTGTTGTGAGCTGTGATGCCATTGCACTCTACCAAGGGTAACATTGTGAGACTGTGTCTCAAAAAAGAAAAAAAAAGAAAGAAAGATACAAATTGGCTCAAGAAAAACCTAAGATTAACTATTTTATTTTCTATACCAACAAGTCCCCATTCCTTTTTCCCTGGAAAGAGGAATCAGAAACTCATTCATGTAAAACAGAAACTCTCAAAAAACATTTTACAGAAGAATATGAAATTGATGTGGAATGGGAATGGTGTACTGAAGGTATTCTTACCCACATCAACCAGGTTTCTGTAGGTCTCTAACATCACATCCCTATACAAATTCCGCTGGGCAGGGTCCAGGCATGCCCACTCCTTCAGAGAGAACTCTATTGCCACATCCATAAATGTCAACAGTCCCTGGAAAAAAAGCATATATTTATCAAGCAGCCATGGGGATAGTTTTACTTCTAGTGAAATAACAGAATAAAGAGAACTAACTGGTTATGATTTATATGAGTGACTAAAAGTATCCAATACGGTAAGTTTTTCATTTTATTGCTTTTCTATTCCCCAGGTTAGAGTGATGTGGCCTCGACCTCACTCACAGCAACCTCAAACTTCCGCTGGGACCCATCACAAAACCTGGGCTAACAGCAAAGTAACTTTAACAAAGACATGTTCTTTAGTGTTCTAGAACTGTATGGAAAGAGAATATTACAACATCCTCAGAAACAGTATAGATACCGCATTTTCAGATAATACACTATAAAAATAAGTTGGGAGAGAGGATCTGACTTCAGAATTCCTTCTATGTCTGCAGTCTCCTCTGACCCCAAGTGAGATGTGCGGAGTCAAGGCAGAATTTGTGGTGTGACAGCCTGTGTGCAAGAGAACTGACTCTCCCTTTGCTGAGAAACTTTAAGTCTCTTTAAACCTTAAAGCCCTGGCCCCAGATGTCTCTTTTTCTAGTGACACTTCAAACTCCACCAAATGTGTGGAGTTTGATGAACACCAATCACTTCTTTAACACATGTTCCTCCAGAATTCAATTCTGACACCATCCAGATTTAGTCTAGGTCTCACCAGTTCAGGGCCTATTACACGGCCCTCATTGCAGATGCCGGTAGCAAGCTGAAGGACCCATCTATGCTTTTGAACAGCTGCTTATAAATAAGATGCTCCAATAATCCTCTCTTCTCAAGTTTAATCATCTGACAGAAGTACTCAAAAAATTCAACAAACAGCTTCACTTACAACATACACCACTCAGAAAATGCCAAATGGAAGATATATACAGGTAAATTGGTGAGGAAAGATTTGGGCAGGTAATCCTGCTAAATATCTGTGATTAAATAAATCACCCACCCTTTGTATTCTGTAAGAGCAGTCATTGGAAAGAAACATTCTTCCCATTATGAACTAGGCTACGGTCCCATTTTAACTGCCATATGCCTGACACAGAGCCTGTCAATTTTCATTTATTGCCTCATGAAAAATTAGGTGAACTTTTCTGTTCACTGGTCTTTTAAGTTTTTCTCCTCCCCCTCCAGGTGCTTAAACACTGATTCCCAACCTGTGCTAACATATAATCCCTCCTGATAACCTTCCTAAAAACAGGGTGACTTCAGGGTAAAACATTCTCTAACCTAGGATGTTGTTTTTTTACCTTCCATCCTAACCTCCGCTTCCCACCTTTTAAAAAGAATTTGAGGGCCAGGCATTGTGGCTCATGCCTGTAATATCACACTCGGAGGCAGAGGTAGGTAGATTTCTTGAGCTCACAGTTCAAGACCAGCCTGAGAAAGAGAAAAACCCCATCTCTAAAAATAGCCAGGCATTATAGTGGGTGTCTACAGTCCCAGCTACTCAGGAGGCTGAGATAAGAGAATTAACTGAGCCCAAGAGTTGGAGGTTGCTATGAGCTGTGACACCAGGGCATACTACCAAAGGCAACAAGATGCTGTCTCAAAAAAAAAAAAAAAAAAAACTGAGGCAAGAGGATCACTTGAACCCAAGAGGTGGATGGTGCTGTGAACTATGACACCACAGCACTCTACCCAGGGCGACCCACCTTGAGATTCAGTCTTCAAAACAAACAAACAAAAAAGACATATTTGCTCCTCTCTATGAAAGAAAGCCCTGTCTGTATTACCTTCATGATGTTTGCAGATTTATCCTTGATGATTTCCCCATTGCCATACTTCTTCAAATAATTAAAAATGCATATTATTGGGCAACAAATTGCAATTACAGTTATGTTGGACTGGACAATGTCGAGAAGGAGCCCCAAAACAGTACCAATTACAACCTCAGAACAAACATCTCTTCACTCTCCCCTACTTCTATCCCAAGTTCAATTTCATCTGCTTGGGGATCCCCAGCTTTTCAAGTCTTCAAAGCTTCTCTCAGTATAAAGGGCTCCTTTCCTGGGTGATGGGAGCAGGCTGGGACTGCTGCATAGGAGATTCCCTGGACCCTCAATGATCACCTTCTGGAGAACCAAAAATCGACGTAAGTTTAATCATTAGGCTCAAACCTTCGGTTTCCAGTCAAGGTTATTCATTTAGTTTTGGATGAGAAAACATCCAGAATTTGAATGATCCAGGATAGCTATGGTGGCTCATTCCTCTTATCTCAGCACTCTGAGAGGTTAAGGCAGGATGATCACTTGAGGCCAGGAGTACAAGACCAGGCTGTGCAAGAGACATCAATCATTTCTACTAAAAATAGAAACAAAAATAGTCAGGAGTGGTGGTGTGCCCCATAATCTGAGCTACTCAGGAAGTGAATAAGGAAGATCACTGAAGTTCAGGAACTTGAGCTTGCAATTAACTATGATGATACCACTGCACTCTGGGATGAGGGCACGGTTGAGACTTTGCCTCAGAAAAAAAAATTCAGCATAATCCCACAAACTCAGTGCTGATTTTATAGGAGGTAAGATCATTGTAAGGCACTTACATTTCACACGTGAAACGTGAAAACTGAAATTATCTTTGTCAGATAATAAACATGTCATTTAATTGTTACTTCCATAAAAAAGTTATTTAGCAAATAATCATATGGGAATATTTTTCAGAGTTTTCGAGTCCTAACCCGTAGAATTTGGCATTAAACTCCCAATTTCCAGATAACAGAAAACAAAACAGTTAACAACTTTCCCATAGCATTCCATGGCTAAGCCCTGGGGATCCATTCAAAATTACCCCTGAAAAGAAACAGATTTAGGAAACTCACTGCACTCGTTTCTGGGAAAAAATGGGAAGTAAGTCTTTTTTATCAAATGGAATATATGACTACACATTTAATTCATTTGTCTGAATCCTACTTCCCTCTCGCCTCCTTAGAAATACTTTATTTTTAAGCTCTATGAATAAATTGCATTTTACAATGAATAAAAAACTGAAACTGAAATAAAGGAAAAAAATGTTTTTGAGAAAACAAATTCAAAAAGTGGCACTGGTGACTGGAATACAGGCATGTTTGACTCAAATGTCAAGTAGGTCATCTTATCCCTTGGGACATCTTCCCACACCCATTCTGCCCACTGACATGCTCAATGACCACTGTCCCAAGAGAAAGTACACTATATGCCATCCAACATGCATAAAACGTGTACTGCTTTGAAGGTTCTTGCACCACATGGTCGGTGTGGGTTACTCTTGCCCTTCAAAATAGTTTTTATCCCCAGAAAACAAATATTTTGAAAACAATCATTCACTGTTTTAGAAAGAAATGATAGCCCCTGTTTGGGGCAATAAAGAAAACCAGCTGATACTGTGAATTCGATGGGAAGTTCCCATTTGGAAATGCGGGGAAAAAAACCCAAAATTTAGGATTTTACTGCAAGACCTAGGAGAGAGTTAAGCTGAGAAAACAGGGTGTTTGACTTATGCTCAGCTTGCCATATATCTAGAAAATGCACATAGGCAAGGACAGTGGGTCAGGCCGTAATTCTCACATCCAAAAGGATGAGGTGGGAGGATTACTTGAGGTCAGGACCTCAAGACCAGCCTGAGGAACATCAAGATCCCATTTCTTGGCTCGGTGCCTGTGGCTCAAGTGGCTAAAGCGCCAGCCACATACACCTAAGGTGGTGGGTTCGAATCCAGGCCGGGCCACCAAACAACAATGATGGCTGCAACCAAAAAACAGCCAGGCGTTGCGGTGGGCGCCTGTGGTCCCAGCTACTTGGGAGGCTGAGGCAGGAGACTCGCTTGAGCCCAGGAGGTGGAGGTTGCTGTGAGCTGTGATGCTATAG
>NW_003852772.1:174149-177765 GCF_000181295.1 Otolemur garnettii
AAAAAAAAAAAAAAAGACCCCATTTTCTTATTAAAAACAAAAAAAAGAAAAGCTGATCTTGGTGGCTCATGCCTGTCATCCCAGTTACTTGGGAGGTTTCAACAGAAGAATCGCCTTAGCCCAGGAGTTTGAGATTGCAGTGAGCTATGGTGACACTAAAGCTAAGCCCCAGTGACAGAGCAATACTATGTCTTAAAGAAAAAAAAAAGAAGAAAGAAATGAAGGGGATATAAATCCTCTCCTGGAGTGTTTTAAAATAGTAGAATCTTTTACCTCATTTACTTAAGCACAGTTTTAAGAGGTTTATGTTCAATACTTGATAGATCTGACTTGAACCCTTGCAATATGCTCCATAGGTGCGGTCCTGCCATTAACCCTCCCTGAGGTGAAGGCTATGTTAATTAGTAGGATAGGATGTAAGCATTCCAATTTGTACAAATAATCAACACACTGAATCCCACAAAGGTATGAATGTATTCATGATCTATGAATATATGACAATAAAAAAAAATGCAGGTGTCGCCTGTGGCTCAGTGAGTAGGGCACTGGTCCCATATACCAAGGGTGGCGGGTCCAAACCCAGCCCCGGACAAACCACAACGAAAAAAATAGCCGGGTATTGTGGCAGGTGCCTGTAGTCCCAGCTACTGAGGAAGCTGAGGCAAGAGAATCACCTAAACCCAAGAGCTGGAGGTTGCTGTGAGCAGTGTGACGCTGCCTCGGCACTCTACCAAGGGCAAGAAAGTGGGACGCTGTCTCAAAAAAAAAAAAAACAATGCTATTTCAACAATATTTTTAACTGAGGGTTTTTTTTTAGGACACCTCCTTATAAATAATCCTAAAAATAATTAACACAACAAATGTGATATTAAAACATAAAAAAATAGTAGAATCTGAGCTGACCATCCAAGTGACTAACAAACTGGACAAAATACAGAGGTGGGTCAGCATAAGGCACTAGGCCTATGGTACTGAAAGGTGTACGTGGTGCATGTCAGGTCTGCAAAAATTAGGTCAACTTAAGGAGGTGTTCAATGAAGGGAGGTGGAACTTCTACTGTAATTAAGAGTCTGGTGCCTTGTGTTCTTTCCTAGGGAACAAAACAGAGGTCAAATTTATATCTACTAAATTTATAATATAGAGGCCAGAAGAAATCTTTTTGCTTAATTCTATGAAAGTTCTCTGAATACTAAACAAAAGGAAAATAAGAGGAAAGGAATACCAATGTATTAATGTGGGAATGGGAAGCACAGGATTACCCCAATCTCCCACTCAGGTTCTGCAGCTTAAATACACTTTTTCATCAGAAAAGAAGATGGGGAATGTAGACCCTTGTTTTCAGAATCAGAACCTGGTTATTAGGAAGAATGAATTGCCCAGGAAGAAAGAAATTAACTTGTAAATTACTCCATTTAGAGTCTGAATGGGGGCGGTGCCTGTGGCTCAAGGAGTAGGATGCCAGCCCCACATACCAGAGGCAGCAGGTTCAAACACGGCCCTGGCCAAAAACTGCAAAAAAAAAAAAAAGAATCTGAATGAATCTGAGAGGCAGGCAATTACCTTGAGGAAAAGATCATTCAGGACCTGAAGGCAACTGTTATTCTCCAATAACAATTGTGCAAAGCCAGTCAGTTTGTTTTTTTTTTTTTCTGAGACGGAGCCTCACTTTGTCACCCTCAGTAGAGTGCTCAGTAGTCAGTAGTCACAGCTCACAGCAACCACAATTGGGCTCAAGCGATTCTCTTCCCTCAACATTCCAAGTGGCTGGGACTACAGGGACCTGCCACAACGTTGGCTGTTTTTTAGAGGCAGGGTCTTGCTCTGACTCAGGCTGGTCTCCAACCGGTGAGCTCAGGCAATCCACCCATCTTGGTCTCAAGAGAGTGCTAGGAAATAGGCCTGAACCATCACACCCGGCCTCAGCATTTCTAAACTAATGTTTCGGGGTCTTTTTGAGACAGAACCTTACTCTGTCACCCGGGGATTGAGTCCCGTGGCACCATATCTCACAGCAACCTCAAACTCTGGGGCTTGAGCAATCCTCTTGCCTCAGCCTCCCAAATACTTGAGACTACAAGAGCCCACCACAATGCCTGCTGATTTTTCAATTTTTAGTAGAGAGGAAGTCTTGCTCTTGCTCAAGCTGGTTTCCAACTCCTAAACTTAAGCCATCCTCCCACCTCACCCTGCTAGAGTGCTAGGATTACAGGTGTGGGCCACCCCACTGGGCAAAACGAGGTAATTTTCACATATAATTCAAATAAGGCAAGTATATAAATGTAATTTATGAGTGAATTTAGTTTGCTTCCTCATAGACCTTATAAAAGCCTTACCTTCACGCCCTACCCTTTATAAGCCTCTAAACTCCAACCCCTGGCTGGAGACTTCGTGATTTGTGAATTGCTGTTTGCTCAAATGTAATGAACTTCTTATCACTTTATTTATGCCTCATTTCATGAACAAAAGAAAAGACTAGGGCCTCACAGACTACATACAGCTCCTTTCACGCACAAACCCGCACACCAAGGTGGGGTTCTTAACCTGGGACAGACGTGGGCCTGTAGTAGCAGAACTAGCCAAATGGAGTTCAGGAGTCACCAAGGTGAGATGCACTTGAGTCCCGGCTCACGAGCCCAGCCCACCAAGCCAGAGGAAACTGAGGGTTGACCTGCGGCAGCGGGTACTAGGTCGGCTGCCTCTGGACTGTGACAGGGAGGCCCAGGTGCCACCACTACCGCTTCTGCCCCCACCCAGGACATTCAGTCCCACACACTCACCATTTCCCAGCTTCTGGGGTATCCTAACATCCTCGCTGCAAACCTTCCAGTACCTGAAGGTCACAAGACAAGAAAATACACAGAAGAGAGACCTGCACTTCCAGAAGCACAAGAGAACGAGCTGGAGACGCCAGGCCAAGTAGCAGAACTGCAGAGGAGGCACAGCGAGATTGTGGAGGCCACGCCCTCTACTCCAGCTACGCACCTAATAGGACAGAATCAGCACTACTGATTGGATAAGACTCTTTCCCCCGCCTCCTCTGGTTGAGTGACAGCAGAAGCCTTTAGAGGTGGGTCTGAGTAAGGCCCCTGGTGACTGGTTCTGAGCCAGGGGCCGTTTTCATAGAGCTATTTCTTCAGGAACTAGGAGGTGATCTTGGCCCGAGGGCATTTGTATTTAACCTTGTAGATTAGATTATGCACATTTATTTAAAATATGTATATATTATTCACAAATGGAAACAATATACTGAAAATTATTATTATTACTTTTTAATGAAACTCTTACTTTGTCACCCTTGGTAGAGTGCCATGCCATAGCTCTCAGCTACCTCAAATTCTTGGGGCTCAAGAGATTCGCCTGCCACAACAACGGGATATTTTTCTTTTGTTTGTTTATTAGGCCAGGCAGGGTTGGAACCCAGTAGCCCAGGAGCACGTGGCCAGTGCCCTAACCACTGACCAAGGGGCACCCAGCCCAAAAATTATTTTTAAATTGTACATTTCCTGGCTTAGGGCCCTTAGCTCTGTGGTATGGCGACGGCCACATACAAGGAGAATGAGGGGTTCAAACCTGTCCCTGGCCAGCTAAACAACAATGACAACAATAACAAAAAAAA
>NW_003852772.1:178303-182310 GCF_000181295.1 Otolemur garnettii
AAGTGATTCTCTTGCCTCAGCCTCCCAAATAGCTGGGACTATAGGCACCCGCCACAACCCCCGGCTATTTTTTGTTGCAGTTGTCATTGTTGTTTAGCTGACCTGGGCCAGGTTAGAACCCACCAGCTCGAGTATGTGGCCAGCACAATAACCACTGTGCTATGGGCATCTAGCCCAAAACAGGAATTTTTAATGTGTTTTTAATTTATTACCAAATTAGAAACCTCAAAGATTTTGAAAATAAATGTATTTTCTCTGCTTTGTATTGAATTTATTTCTCTAATGTCTTATAGTTTCCTGTTCAGAATCTTCCAATGCAAATCCTTTTTTTTCAATTGCCTTTTATTCATGCTCCACCTCATAATTGTTCCAAAACTCATGAAATCTTCTTTATATAACTTGCTCAGGGATTGTAAGAATAGTTTTTGTAAAATTTAATGTTGTTCCTCCAAATGAAGATGTAATTTCATAGTGATTCTATTAAAAGGCAAATTGTATCAGCCCGGGCCTGCCAAAACAACAGTGACAACTACAACCAAAAAATAGCCGGGCATTGTGGTGGGTGCCTGTAGTCTCAGCTACTCCGAAGGCTGAGGCAAGAGAATTTCTTAAGCCCAAGAGTTGGAGATTGCTGTGAGCTGTGCTGCCACAGCACTCTACTCAGGGTGACAACTTGAGGCTCTATCTCAAAAAAGAAAAGAGAAAAATTCAAATTGTATTATTTAGTACATTTTATTTCTTTCCTTTTTTTTTTTTTTTTTGGTTGGAGGACTCTATTTAAGGCAATGCTTTGATAGGATTTTCTTGTTTTATGTCTAATTTATATTCAGTTATATACATGTGTACATGTACATGTACACACCCCGCATTTTTTTTAGCCATTCATTTGATTATGGACACTTAGGTTGATTTCATATCTTGGTTATTATAAATCAGGCTGCAACAAGTTCATGTATAAAAGTAAAGTTGGGGCTCGGTGCCTGTGGCTCAAGCAGCTAAGGCGCCAGCCACATACACCTAAGGTGGTGGGTTCGAATCCCCAGCCCCGGCCCACCAAACAACAATGACGGCTGCAACCAAAAAAAAATGGCCAGGCATTGTGGCGGGCGCCTGTAGTCCCAGCTACTTGGGAGGCTGAGGCAGGAGACTCGCTTGAGCCCAGGAGTTGGAGGTTGCTGTGAGCTGTGATGCCACAGCACTCTACCCAGGGGGATAGCTTGAGGCTCTGTCTCAAAAAAAAAAAAAAAGAAAGTACAGTTGGGATGGCACCCATAGCTCGGTGTGTAAGGTGCCAGCCACATACACCCAGGTTGGTGGTTCAAACCTGGCCTAGGCCGGCTAAACAAGAAAGACAACTGCAACAAAAAAATAACTGGGCATTGTGTTAGGCTCCTGTAGTCCCCTCTACTTGAGAGACTGAGGCAAGAAAATCGCTTAAGCCCAAGAGTTTGAGGTTACTGTAAGCTATGATGCCATGGTACTCTACCAAGAGTGACAAAGTGAAATTCTATCTCAAAAAAAACTGAATAAGTAAAAACTTATGGCATAGGACTACATGCAACATAAAATAAATGCAAGTAACACTAAAAAAATTCCCTTTTGGCACAGTACAATAATAATTACTATAGGCAAGATTCAGTATGTTAGGCCTAGCGGGCCTAGACTAAGAGAGAAAGGTGTCAGACTTAGGCTATAATGGAAAAATACCAGTTAACTCCTGGCAAATTTCTGGACCACAATCTTTCAAAAAAAAAAAAAAGAAATAAGTCTAGTTCAGCCCAAAGATAAATGAGAAAGTACTCATTGATTTCTTGCTTCCAGTTCACTCCCAGTTTCTCACTTGGCTAACTCCCTGAGAAATCAACCAGGAGGCACCAACTTTGCCCAGACTGACCTTTAAACAATACCAAGTGCAGAAAGTACTAAAACTATTATTTATAGGGGGGAAATGTTAAAACAAAGATGGTTGTATGGCTAACTAACTGCAAAATTCTGCTTCTGTACAATGCTTGCTCCTTACCCTACGCGGATGCACCTGGACAGCCTGCGCGTCAACCAGGATGCAGACCAAGCTTTAAAAACCTTTCCCCTTAAGCACTTGGGGCTGCTCTCAGAAACCCCATGTTGGGACACTGAGGCAGTCACCAGCCAGCTCTTTAATAAAGGGACTCTGCTATAAATTCAGCTTGCTTGGCAGTGTGGTCTTTGTGGAACTCCTTGGCACAACAAGTAAAAAATGCAAAAATTGTGGCAAAACTTAAAGGAGAAATTCTTTCTTTGCATGGTGTCTAAGTATGTGCCTCCAAATATCCATCAATACCTTTTTCTCTTAATTTTCTTAGAAGTTCTATGACTACAGCAAACCACTTAACATTGTATTGTGGAACTTAACACTGTGTAGATGTAAAATGTATAACTGAATTACAATGGAAAAATGATGTAAAAGAAACCGTTCTGTAGAAAGGCTTTAATTTATTAAAGTATGATAGTATTAAATCTAAGTATATTGTGATATGTTTGTTTGTTTTTTATTTTTTGAGACAGAGTTGCACTGTTTCACCCTCAGTAGAGTGCCCTGGCATCACAGCTCAAAGCAACCTCAAACACTTGGGCTTAAGCAATTGTCTTGCTTCAGCCTCCCAAGTAGCTGGGACTACAGACACTGCCACAATGCCCACCTATTTTTTGTTGTAGTTGTCATTGTTGTTTAGCAGGCCCAGGTCTGGTTTAAACCCACCAACCTTGATGTATGTGGTCGGCACCCCAACTACAGGGGCCCAACCTATATTGTGATATATTAAAGACTCTTAAAATCCCTGAAACAATCACTCAAAATATTGAAAGGTATCACTTAGGTGTTAGTAAAAAAATTAAATTGAACATAAAAAGTGTTTGTAAAAATATTTATAGACATTTTAGTCATAATAACTCAAGTCAGAGCTCAGCACCAGTAGCTCAGCAGCTAGGGCACCAGCCACATACATTGAGTCTGAAGGGTTCAAACCCGGCCTGGGACTGCCAAACAACAATGACAACTACAAGCAGAAAATAGCCAGGCATTATGATGGGCACCTGTAGTCCCAGCTACTTGGGAGGTTGAGGCAAGAGAATCGCTTGAGCCCAAGTTTGAGGTTGCTGTGAGCTGTGACGCCACAGTACTCTACCAAGGGCAACATAGTGAAACTGTCTCAAAAAAAAATTAATTAAATAAAATAACTCAGATCAGGCAGCCACCCAAATGCCCATCAATAGGAAAATGAATGAACAAATTGTAGAGCATTCACATAGCAGAACAGTACTTGGCAACTGAAAGAAATAAACTATGAAAGCACAGATCCAAGATTAATCTCATAAATCCACTATATGAAAAAAGCTAAACATAAAATAATACTTATATAATTGCAAGTAAAATGAATCTATGGTGAAAAAAATCAACACAGAGTTTGGGACAACAAAAAATCTCTGGGGAAGGAACATGAAGGAATTTTCTGAGGATATTAAAAATATTCTCAAAATGAATGGAACATTATACGGGTATGTTTGTCAAAAGTAGTTAACATTTGTGCCTTTCAATGTATGTACATCTCACCTCACTTGGAAAGGAGTGAGAAAAGTGTTGAAGTATAGAAGAAACAAAAATGGCTCATGGTTATAAGTTTTTGAATTAAGGTGGCAGATTGATTATTACTATAATTGTATTTACTTTGTATATGAATAAGATGTTATGTAATAAAGTGCTTGTATTAAAAAGTGAAATTTATATACAATATTAGCTCTAAAAATCTAGGTTATCTTTAGGTAGATGGGAGGGAGAAAATGATTGTTGGTGTGTAAGAGTGAGACCGGTTCTATTTCTTGGTTATAGCAGTGTTTTTGCTTTACATTAATTTACCAAGCCTGAAATGAATCCTTTATGCATGTATTTCTGTATTCACATTATACATCAATAAAACATGTAACTATTACATATTTGCACAAAAGTTTAACTCAGTATCTCAGACTAATGG
>NW_003852772.1:208653-212008 GCF_000181295.1 Otolemur garnettii
AAATAGGGTCTCACTCTTGCTGAGGCTGGTCTTTAACTCCTGAGCTGAAGCAATCCACCTGCCTCAGCCTCCCAGAGTGTTAGGATTACAGGTATGAGCCACCATGCCCATTCACTTGGTCATTTTCTATACCACATAGTGGGCCCACCAGTGCACTTTTCACAAGATGAGTTCCCATGGTAGTGTTACTGGGTGAATAAATGAGGAAATACTACAGCTATCTTTCTACTTCTTACCACCTCATAATATAGAGATTATTGATAATATCAGGAAGTGTGAGTTGGGCCTGAGGCAGGAGACAGCAAGAATCACCTGAGCTTGACTCCTCCCTCTGACTCCATCTGCTCCAGCCAAGCAACATGGACACCAGAGACACAGAAAGCTGTCAGAAACAGCACTGCAATTCCAGGAAGGTACATTGCAAAACAAAACAGTCATCCAAATTTTGAAGTCTTTAAGACATTGGCTCTTTGGGCCAGGCACAGTGGCTCATGCCTGTAATCCTAGCACTCTGGGAGGCCGAGGGGGTGTATTGCCTGAGCTCACAGTTTTGAGACCAGCCTGAGCTAGCTAGAGCAAGACCTCATCTCTAAAACAGCTGAGCGTGGTGGCAGGCACCTGTAGTCCCAGCTACTTGGGAGGCTGAGGCAAGAGAGTCACTTGAGCCCAAGAGTGTGAGGTTGCTGTGAGCTATTATGCCATATCACTCTAGCAAGGGCAACAAAGTGAGACCCTTAATTCATTGGCTCTTAATAGCACAAAGAGAAAGGTTTGCAGGCTCCCGGAGCTGTAAGAGGAACCTCAGAAGCCTCCATTTTTTTCTCTGCCTCCAACTACTGAAGTGTGCAGTTCACTCAAGGTGAGGCATCCTCACTTTGTCCAGGGCAACGAGTTTCCACCACTTCTAAATGAGAACCTCAAGGCCCCAACAGGGACGGCACAGATGGGTATATTTTTCTTATGCCAGACACAGAGGTATTGGCTCTGGGATATGTTTTTTGTTTTGTCTGTTTGTTTGTTTGTTTTGTCCAATCCCCTATTCCACACAAGCCCACAAGACTCTCTTTGCTCTGATAAACATCCTGGTAGTGGAAATATTTTCCCATACTCTCAAAGCAGAGTAATTCCCCAGTGCAGAATCAAGGCCAACAGATAATTTCTAGGTATATGTTCAGCCACTACAGGTACCTGAATTTATAGAAGAGAAAACTGAGATCATTATGTGATTGGTATATAGAAGGAATACAGGGCCTTATGTAGTATATTAAGTTGTATTAAGATAATGGTAAAATTAGCTCATAAAAATGATGTCATAACTGCAAATAATTCTCTAATCAGGTTACTAGTTTGTTGTAAGGCTAGTCTGTTCAGACTAGCCAGTACTCATCATGTTGGCTCTTTAAGGAAGTAATGTCTATAGAACTAAGAGCACAAATGCTTCTCAACTCTTGATGAGGCCACTTCTCAATAAACCCATCATAAATTGAAAATATCTTAAGCCATTCAACAAGCCCCATCATAAGTCAAAGAGCACACCAATTGCACATTCCTTTCTAACCATGGTAAAGTTGACAAATTATAAGTCTAACAATCATAAACCATACTTTGTGTACAGTTGGGCTGTTTCCAGGGGAAATGCACAAATCATTCCTGCCCCAGGATTCTCTTAGACTTGTGAAGGGAGAAAAACTATCCTGAATGATAAGGATAACCCATTTTACCAAATCAGTGTAAGTACCTACAAAGCAAAACACATTATTTTATTTTTTATTTTCACTTATTTATTTTTTGACACAGTGTCTCACTTTGTTGCCCTCAGTCAAAAAATAAATAAAGCGTGGGACCAGGAATAGACAGCAGCGCAGCTGAGGACACATCATTCTAAAGTTTACAAACAGGAACCTCAACTCAAAGACATTCTAGTAAGTTATGTTTGCCTAGGAAGATACAAAGAGAAAAAGCACAAAGTTTTTTTATAGCCCAGTGTCACAGGATTATATTCTGCATTCTTCCTATGTAAAAAGTTCAGAAACAGAAAACGAACAAATATATATATGTGTATATATATATATATACATATATATATTTCAGATTAATGTGAGGGTACAAACAATTAGGTTACAATGTTTGAATTTGTTAGGTAGATTCCCTATTGTAGTTTTGTCCTGCACCTAGGTGGTGTGCCATATACCCTTACATTGTGCCTATTAGGTGGGAGCATCCCCTCCCCTTCCCATCTCCCCTCTCCTCCCTACCTCCTTTCCCCTTTCCCCAGCTGGAATTGAATTCAGTTTTTCTCTTATGTGGGTGTGTATTAGATTATCTACTGGCTTCATATTAGTATTGAGTACATTGGATAGTGCTTTTCCATTCTTGTGACACTTCATAAAAAGAATGTATTTCAACTCCATCCAGGTTAACATGAAAGATGTGAAGTCTCCATCTATTTAATGGCTGAGTAGTATTCCATGATATCCATATACCACAGCTTGCTAATCCATTCCTGGGTTGATGGGCACTTGGGTTGTTTCCACATAATGGCTATTGTAAATTGAGCTGTGATGAACAATCTAGTGAAAATGTTCTTATGGTAAAATGATTTTTTTTCTACTCAGTAGATGTCTAGTAATGGGATTGTGGGATCAAATGGGAAGTGTAATTTGAGTTCTTTGACAATTCTCCATACTTTCTTCCAAGAAGATTTTATCAGTTTGCAGTCCCACCTACAGTGTAAAAGTGTTCCCCTCTCTCCACATCCACACCAGCATCTGTAATGTTAGGGCTTTGTGATGCTGGCCATTCTAACTGGGGTTAGATAATATCTCAGGTGGTTTTGATTGGCATTTCTTTCATGATTAGGGACAATGAGCATTTTTTCATATGTTAGAAAACAATTTTTTTTTTTTTTGAGACAGAGTCTCACTTTGTCACCCTGTGGCATCACTCATGGCTGGCATCCAGCTCACAGCAACCTCTAAATTCTGGGCTTAGGCAATTTTCTTGCCTCAACCTTCCCAGTAGCTGCGACTATAGGTGCCCACCACAACGACTGGGTATTTTTGGTTGCAGTTTGGCCAGGGCTGTGTTCAAACCCGCCACCTTTGGTATATAGGGCTGGCACCCTACCCAAAGGCACCACCAGAAGACAAATATTTTATAAACAATCACCATTTCTTTATGTAAAGAAATGACAAACAACTAAAATACTGCATTTGTTTGAAATAGGCTACAAAAAAAAAAAAAAAAAACAGTTGAGCTGAGCCTGTGACTCAAACAAGCATGGCGCCAGCTCCATATACTGGAAGTGGCAGGTTCAAACCCAGCCTCTGGCCAAAAACTGCAAAAAAAAAAAAAA
>NW_003852772.1:212168-216071 GCF_000181295.1 Otolemur garnettii
AGAGAGAGAGAGAGAGAGAGAGAGGCAATTGATTTGTAGCAGGACATGTCATAGACAGAGAAAAACTCTCCAGCACAAGTTAGAAGAGGAAGCTGCTTTACTCGGCCCATGGAGTCTTGGCACTATTGTTTTAAGAACTGAGCCTTCCCACACTTCCCTTCTGATTTTAAAGCTCTTTGTGCATGTGAAAAATCTGTGAAGGAAGACAAGGAAAGGAGAAAGATTAAGTTAGTGCATACCATCAATGCACAGCTGCACATTAGTGGAAGACCCTCCTAAATGATCTTAGTTAGGGGTTTTCATCATCATCTTCATCACTACTGCTACTGCTTGGTAGTGATGCATATAACAGACTCAGGCAGAGGTCTTTTGGTACACAGCTGAGTCTACAACATTTCTTACTACTTGTAAGAGGACATGTAACAAGCATGGGAGAAGAAGACCAGTCCCAAGTAGTATTACAACCCATATTATGAAAGTTCCACCTATGCGTAATATCACCTTTGGCCCTCTTTTCATTTTGTATCTGCTGGATTTCTGATAATTAAAGTGAGAGGATTGCAACTTTCTGCTATGCAGTTAGGTAATGTTGTGCTTCTTTCTCATACAAGATCTTTTTAAGCGTCATCTTCAGTTTCCCAGATTCCTTCCTTCTATCACACAGAACCAGTAGGTGCAGTTAAGCCCACAAGCATACCAAGAGGAGCACAGGTACTTTTGATTCTGCCCAGAAGTTCCACTGCTGCCATTCCCCTGCCCCCCAGATGCTCCATTGGGGCTGAACTAGGACTGATCTAGCTGCTGCAGTTCGCCTGTCCCCCAGCTGCCCCAGCAGGGCCGAACTAGGACTGACCTGGCTGGGTGTATTCCCTGCACAGCCGCTGCCATTCCCCTGACCCCTGGTTGCCCCAGCAGGGCTGATCAAGGACTGTTCTGGCAGGATGGAGCCAAGATGACAGACTGCAGCCAGCTTTTTACAGAAGCTCCCATCCAGAATGAGGCCTAAAGGACAGAAGTTTAGCAAAGGAGCTGACGGTTTGGAGCGGAGGCAAGAGAGAAGATTGAAGAGTGCACTTCAACCTTCCTGAGGCAAGCTGTGACCCCAAAAATATAATCAAAAGGTACAAAATCTACCACCAAGTGGATGGGAGTCCTCTCCCCCAACAAGAAGAGCTCGCAGTTTACTCCATGAAAACAAGCGAACAAACATCCTCCCACTCTATCCCACGGGAGAGACCCCCTAAAAATGACCTCCTACCCCTGCTGGCATGACACAGCACCCTCCTGCCAGGCACAAAACTGTAAAACTGTATAAAACTGTATATACTCCCCACATGCAACGTTGAACTCCGAGGTCTTCCCCGCTCCCCGAGGTCTGCAGGTTTGTTACCTATGGAGTCCAGATTCTTGGGCATCTCCTAGAGAGAAGTAGAGGGGGAATTGGGCTGGTGCTGCTCTGTGCTGACTGTGGCACAGGAGTGAGGAGAAGAAAGTTGGATCAGAGGAAGGCATACAGCAGTGGTGGCATCCTGAGCTGCAAACTGATGCCATTCCAGATAGGTGAGTCCCATCTCTCTGAGCAACCAAGAGGTTCTGGGCAGCAGCCACAGGCTGAAGGAACGGACTAGGTAACTTTTGTAAGTAAAGAGACAATTAGCACAAGCCATCAGGGAAATAGGTGAGACAAAGGCAGTGGGCAGGCAGAGGCTGGAATTGACACCTGAATGTAACTCTAATTTGCTTCAGGCTCAGAGCTGAGTAATTCATCAGCTCTAGAAAGCCTCTGAATTACAGAAGAATTTAGACTGGACAGAAGGTGTGAGGCTGTAACGGTGAACACTTTCAAAGCGTAAATTCTTTCCCTGCTGGACTGGATGCAGATTTTCCAATGAGCACCTTGCCCTCAGGGGAATGCTGAGACAAAGGCAGTGGGTGAGCAGAGGCAAGGATTGACACCTGAGTGTAAAATCTAATTGCTTCCCAGGGTTGAGTTGCTCCTCAGCGGTAGCAGCCTTTGACTTGCAGAGGAATCTAGTTGCAACAGAAGGTGAGGGGCTGGAATTAAGAGAATGCTCACAGCCTAATTTAAACACACAAGGCTCCCCTGCCTGACGCATATTCCCGGGTGATTTTGGCAGTCACAAACCCAGAAGCAGTTACCTACTGGAGTGAATAGGGTCACAGACCTAGGGGGATTACCAGTGACTGGGTGTAAGGTGGGGAAGGAGGTATTACCCTTCCCAGACTAACCCATCTGCTGGGTGGGTCCTTTTGCCCACAGGGAGCACTGGAGCAAGTTATATCTGAGCTGCGAGCAGACCCTTCTTATCTAGCTGCTGGAAACTTTTGAACTTTTCCACCTGAAATGGGTGCTGACTGGGACAACTGATTTGGACCCCTTAAACCTGGCAGACCACCCAGGGACTATTCAAATGGGCACCCTGGGTGCATGGTTGAGGGAAGGTTTGATTTTCCTTGCCCAATTGTTGTTTGGGGGGGGCAGGGTGATTTAATTGCTGGTATTTCTCCACAGCTGAGACTTCAACCAAGAGAAACTAAATCACTAGGGTAGGACAGAGACCAGCTGAAAATAAGACAGAGCCACTTGCCCCATCACGCCAAGCAGGTCCCCAGTCTCTCAGGCCGTAACACTGTACGGGTCCTTGACAAACCTCAAGGGGAAAAGCCAAATGGGGTAAAACAATGATGGGGTGGATTCAGCCGAAAAGCTCTGGTAATATGAATAACCAGAGTAGATCAAACTCCCCCCCCCAAGTTGGAAGTGGCTGGTAGTAAGAAAAACCAGAGTAGGTCAACCCCCCCACCCAAGAAAGGATGTGGCAGATGAAACTGAAGATCCCCTATATAAACGGATAGCTGAGATGTCAGAAATTGAGTTCAGAATTTGGATTGCAAATAAGATTAATAGAATAGAGGCAAAGATAGAAATAGACATTCAAGGGGCATTCCAGAAATTCACTCAGGAATTCAATGAATTCAAAGACAAAACCACCAAAGAATTTGAAACATTAAGGCAAGAGATTGCATCCCTCAAATATCTGAAAAATATGGTAGAATCTCTTGGTAACAGAGTGCAAGAGGCAGAAGAAAGGATCTCAGACGTAGAAGACAAAGCTTCTGAATATGTCCAAACGTCCAAGGAGAATATAAAATGACAAGAAAAAATGGATCATTCTCTCAGAGAGCTCTGGAATAATTCAAAGAAAACTAATATTCACCTCATAGGAATCCCTGAAGGCGACGAAGTTGCTTCGCAGAACACAGAGGCTCTTCTGTATGAAATTATGAAAGAGAACTTTCCAGATATGTTAAGAGATTCTGAAATTCAGATTGCAGACAGCTTCAGAACCCCAGCACGACTCAATTTGAATAAGACATCCCCCAGACACATTGTAATTAACTTCATTAATGTTAATATGAAAGCGAAAATCCTGAAAAAAGTGAGACGTAAGAAAACCACAAAGTATAAGGGGAAGAATATAAGAATTACTGCAGATCTCTCTGCCAAAGCCTTTCAGGCAAGAAGAGGGTGGTCATCGACAGTTAACCTCTTAAAACAAAATAACTTTCAGCCCAGAATCCTATATCCAGCTAAACTGAGTTTCATTTATGATGGAGAAATTAAATACTTTAATGACATCCATACATTGAAGACATTTGCCATAACTAAACCAGCTCTCCAGGATATTCTCAGACCTATTCTCCATAATGACCAGTGCAATCCTCCACCTCAAAAGTAAACTAACTCAGAAACTATTGATCAAACTCCAACTTCTACAGTGGTGAAAGGATTAAAAACATCCACTGGAGTTTTCAACAACTCGATGCCCAAAATTTTACCAGGCTTATCAATAATTTCAATCAATGTGAATGGCTAAAATT
>NW_003852773.1:0-7830 GCF_000181295.1 Otolemur garnettii
AAAATTGCAACACCAGCTTTTTTCTGCTTTCCATTAGCCTGGAATATAGATGACCAGCACTTCACCCTGAGTCTATATTTGTCTTTTAAGGTAAGATGAGATTCCTGTATACAACAGATGTCTGGTCTGAGTTTCTGTATCCAATCAGCCAATCTTTGCCTCCTTAGGGGACAATTTAAGTCATTCACATTGATTGAAATTATTGATAAGCCTGATAAAATTTTAGGTATCCAGTTGTTTAAAAGTCCAGTGGATGTTTTTAATCCTTTCGTCACTGTAGAAATTGAAGTTTGATCAATAGTTTCCGAGTTAGTTTACTTTTGTGGTGGAGGATTGCACTGGTCATTATGGAGAATAGGTCTGAGAATATCCTGGAGACCTGGTTTAGTTATGGAAAATTTCTTCAACGCATGGATGTCATTAAAGTATTTAATTTCTCCATCATAAATGAAACTCAGTTTAGTTGGATACATGATCCTGGGCTGAAAGTTATTTTGTTTTAAGAGATTAAATGTCGATGACTACCCTCTTCTTGCCTGAAAGTTTTCAGCAGAGAGATCTGCCGTTATTCTAATATTCTTCCCCTTATAGGTTATGGTTTTCTTACGTCTCCCTTCTTTCAGGATTTTCTCTTTCATATTAACTTTAGTGAAGTTAATTATGATGTGTCTTGGGGATGTCTTATTCGGGTTGAGTCATGCTGGGGTTCTGAAGCTGTCTGCAATCTGAATTTCAGGATCTCTTGACATATCTGGAAAGTTGTCTTTCATGATTTCATAAAGAAGAGCCTCTGTGTTTTATGAAGCAACTTTGTCACCTTCAGGGATTCCTATAAGGCGAATATTAGTTTTCTTCAAATTATTCCAGAGCTCTCTGAGAGAATGATCCGTTTTTGCTTTCCATTTGTGATTCTCTTTGGACGTTTGGACATATTCAGAAACTTTGTCTTCTACGTCTGAAATCCTTTCTTCTGCCTCCTGCACTCGGTTACCAAGAGATTCTACCATATTTTTCTGATCTTTGAGGGCTGCAATCTCTTGCCTTAGTGTTTCAAAATCTTTGGTGGTTTTGTTTTTGAATTCGTTGAATTCTTGAGTGAACTTTTGGAATGCTCCTTGAATTTCTAGTTCTATCTTTGCCTCTATTCTATTAATCATATTTGCAATCCAAATTCTGAATTCAATTTCTGACATCTCAACTATCTGTTTATATTGGGGATCTTCAGTTTGGTCTGCCACATCCTTTCTTGGGGGGGGTTGACCTACTCTGGTTATTCATATTACCAGCCACATCCTTTCTTGGGGTGGGGGTTGAGCTAATCTGGATATTCATATTGCCAGAGCTTTTCTGCTGATTCCACCCCATGATTATTTTACCCCGTTTGGCTTTTCCCCTTGAGGTTTGTCAAGGATCCGTACGGTGTTATGGCCTGAGAGACTGGGGACCTGCTTGGTGTGGTGGTGCTAAGTGGGTCTGTCATATTTTCAGCTGGTCTCTGTTCTACCCTAGTGATTCAGTTTCTCTTGGTTGAAGCCTCTGCTATGGAGAAATACCAGCAATTAAGTCACCCCGCCCCCACAAACAACAATTGGGCAAGGAAAATCAAGCCTTCCCTCAACCATACACCCAGGGTGCCCCTTTGAATAGTCCCTGGGTGGTCTGCTTGGTTTAAGTGGTCCAAATCAGTTGTCCTAGTCAGCACCCATTTCAGGTGGAAAAGTTCAAATGTCTCTGGCAGCTAGATAAGAGGGGTCTGCTCAGAGCTCGGATATAACTTGCCCCAGTGCTGCGTGAGGGCAAAGGGAACCACCCAGCAGATGGGTTAGTCTGGGAAGGTTAATACATCCTTCCCCACCTTGCACCCAGTCACTCGTAATCCCTCAGGTCTGTGACCCTATTCACTCCAGTGGGCAACTGCTCCCGGGGTTTACGACTGTGAAAGTCCCCTCAAAATCTGAGTCCGGCAGGGGGGCCTTGCATGTTTAAATTAGGCTGTTAAAGTTCTCTGAATTCCAGCCCTTTGCCTTCTGTCCCAGCTGAATTCCTCTGCAAGTCAGAGGCAGCTAGAGTTGATGAGGAAGTCAGCTCTGGGCAGCAATTAGAGTTTACACTCAGGTGTCAATTCCAGCCTCTGCCCACCCACTGCCTTTGTCTCAGCAATATTCCCCTGAGGGCTGGTGCTAATGGTCTCTTTACTTACAAGTTCACGTTCCACCTGTGGCTACTCTCCGGAACCTCTGGTAGCTCAGAAAGATGGGGCTTGCCTATCTGGAATGGCATCAGATCGCAGCTCAGGATGCCACTGCTGCTGTATGGCTTCCTCCAAACCAACTTATTTCTCCTCACTCTTGTGCCACAGTCAGCACAGAGCAGCACCAGCCCTTTCCCCCTCCGCTTCTCTCAAGGAGATGCCCAAGAATCTGGACTCCATAGGTAACAAACCTCCAGACCTCGGGGTGAGGGGGAGGAATCCTCGGAGTTCAATGTTGCAGGTGGGGAATATATACAGTTTTATACAGTTTTATGCCTGGCAAGAAGGTGCCATGGCATGCCAGCAGGGGTAGGAGGTCCAGTTTTTAGGGGGTCTCTCCCGTGGGATAGAGTGGGAGGATGTTTGAACTCTGCTCACTTGTTTGCATGGAGTAAACTGCAAGCTCTTCTTGTGGGGGAGGGGACTCCCATCCGCTTGGTGGTGGATTTTGTACCTTTTGATTGTATTTTGGGGGTCGCAGCTTGCCTCAGGAAGGTTGAAGTACGCTCTTCAATCTTCTCTCTTGGCTCTGCTCCAAAGCATCAGCTCCCTTGCTAAACTTCTGTCCTTTAAGAAGCCTCCTTTTGGATGGGAGCTTCTGTAAAAAGCTGGCTGCAGTCTGCCATTTTGGCTCCGCCCCCCCCCCCAAATTAAATCCTTTTTAATGGCTGAGTAACACTCCATGGTATACATAAACCACATTTTATTAATCCACTATGAATTGATGGGCATTTGAGTTGATTTCACAATTTTGAGATTGTGAATTGTGCTGCAATACACATTCAAGTTCAAGTTTCTTTTTGATAAAATGATTTTTTTTCTTTGGGTAAATACACAGTAGTGGAATTGCTGCATCAAATGGTAGCTCTACTACCAGTTTTTTAAGGACTATTTATGCTGTTGTCCATAGAGGTTGTACTAGATTGTAGTTCCACCAGAAGCATGTAAGTATTCCTTTCTCTCAGGATCGATCCCACCATCAATTGTTTTGGCACTTTTAGGTAAAAGCCATTCTCACTGGGGTTAGGTTATACTTTGATGTGGTTTTTATTTGCATTTCCCTGATGATTAGTGATATTGAGGATTTTTTTTATGTTTATTGCCTATTAGTTGATCTTCTTTTGTTGTTGTTGTTGTTACAGTTTCTCTGGGGCTGGGTTCAAATCCACCACCCTGGGTGTATGGGGCCAGTGTGCCACTCACTGAGCCACAGGTGCCACCCAAGTTTACCATGTTTTGAAAAGCTTCTGTTCATGTCTTCTGTCCACTTTTTAATGGTTTTGTTTGATGCTTTCTTGCTGATTTGCTTGAGTTCTTTGTAGAGTCTGCCGCTTATTCCTTATGAGATGTAAAGCATGCAACCACCTAGTTGTTTTTTTTTAATGGCCTTATTCAAATATAATTCGCCTAACATATGATTCCTTTGCTTAAAATATACCATGTAATGTTTTTTAGTATATTTTCATTACCACAATCTTAAATTTTAGAACATTTTCACTTTTGCTTATAAAGTCTTCATAACAGGAATACAGATAAGATTCTATGTTTTATCTTTTTGATAGAGTCACAGATTCATTTACTCTGCTACCTTATATTAAAATTTAGTTACATTCAAATTTGGAGCCCTATACACATTGAGATTTATTGCAATCTGAATGGCAAACCTTTTTTCCCACTCAGGTGTTTCTTCAATGTTCCATTAATGCATAACCAATTACCTACTGTACTTCACCTTGGCTTAAATTCAATTGCCCTAAAATAAATTTTTACCTTCTATCTCTGAAACCACACCTTGAGCTCACTATATTCCTTATCCTAGTGACCAGGACCACTAAACCTTTTATACAAGAGGGACATTCACTGATCTTTCAGTGTGCTTCCTGCTTTCCTATCATTTTTTTGTTGATGCCATTATTCTTTTGTAGAATTTAAACTCCATAGTTTTAAATCTTCATCAGTAAAAATCCCATCTCCTTTGAGCTAAAGGCAAATATAAATGTGACATAGAGACTTAAACTAGTAACAAGACATGTCACTCCAGTAGCTTAATGAAGTAGAAGTTTAATCAAAGATTTATATGAAAGTAGTCATACTCTACTTTTCTATTGGAACGAATCCTATTGTCCTATACAGGCTGAGACTTTATTTATCTTTTATTAGTCTCTCTTTTGGTATCCGGGTCTTCTATTCATTTCCGAGCCACTCCCAGCTACTTTCACTCACATCCTGAACCAGCATAGTGTCTTTGATAATATGTGCCCCTTTGATCAGAGATAGTCTGAAATGCCAATTTGAGTGGTAGAAAGTTTTTTAAAAGGTTGAGGGGTTAGGTGAGCAGATGATAGCAAGGGCCACTGACATTTAGGATATTACAATTAAGCTGACTCCATTCTAGCCCTAGTTCAAGTGGTAACTGGTGACACTTCTAAAGCTTGTGATGGATCTCCCATAATTTGTCAAGTACAGATGAGGCTTATAGTGAGAAGGTGCTGGCCTCCCACCTATGTACAGCACTTTCCTTCAGTCTGCCACTATATAAGAAAATGTGAGTTAAGGTAGCCATGGTCTTAAAAAGCTGGAGATTCTGTGAACTGTCCCCCTGCACAGATCAGAGAGTAGTTAGGGACAGTTCATTGTGGCACCCTAACTCCCCCAGCAAGATTTTAACTGGTAGTCAGAGGTGCGTAGCCTAGGTAGAGGGGACCAGGGCCTCGAGAAGATGGCATTGCACGAGTGATGAGATATGTTAAGCACCTTCAAGAGGTAAGCAGGATCTATAGGTCAAGAAAAGAAAGGAAGCTTTTTGAGATCTTGGTGAAGAGTATTTCTCATAAGTGTTTTCAACTCAAGATTAGCAAGTATAAGTCAGTCAGTCAATAAAATAAATAAATACTTAGCAGGTTATATTCTTGGTATTCATGAAAATAAATGGATAAAATAATAGTGTTTTGTCTTATTTTCCATGAGAGCAGAGCTAGTTGGAGCTGGGGACATTCTTGAGGACTGTGAGTAAACTCAAACCACGGAAATAATCACTCCACTGAAAACTTTATATATGCTATGGCCCATGTGCCACATGATTTGCGGCATCTTGCATAATAATTAAAATCTGTGTTGGAAGATGATATTTCAAGTAATTTGTTGTAAGTCCCATAGCTAATAAACTGATTGCAGCATGATGCTCATGTCTGGTTTATGCCAGACCACATGCCCTGAGTCAGTGGTAACCTGCTACTTATAACAGTAAGATTGCTGTGCCAGTAGGAAAAACAATTATGAGTCTCTGGGCTACTTGGGGCTTAAGGCAATGAATGCCAAAGTAATTGTGCTTCACCAGTGGCCAAGGTGGTCTCGTTGGGTCTTTTGCCCTCCTACTTTGACCTCTACTTCAGACCACACCTCCTCAGCTGGTGACCTTAGACTGCACTCATTTTTTAGTCCTTAAAATCCACTCTTCCTCTGGCCTTATTTCTAGGTATCTGATGAAAGGAAATTTCTAATAAACCAATGGGTTTGGACTGTGATGGATTATACTGTAGCACAAAGCCTCCCATTTTAGTAGTCTATAATTTTGATCAGAAAAATCAGTGAATTTAGTAGGGGGACATCAATCTGTGTGGAAGGTTAGTGAGATATTTTAAGGATTCCTATTTATATTTGTGCTTGGCCCATGCTCTGTCTGGGCAGTTTGTAATGCATATTTCATATGCAGCAGAGAGGTGAATAGTAGCAGGAATCATACCTTTGAGGTGAAACACTTAACATACTCCACCACAAACACACTGACCATTGGAAATTAGCTGGCAGGAGAAGTATAAGTGACAGACATATCCAGTTCAGGTTTCGAGGAACTGGGCAAAACAGACTCTCCAGCAAAAACAAACAAACAAACAAATAAACAAAAAACAAATAAATGGATATTAATGAAGCTAAAAAGCTTCTGCACTGCTAAAGACAAAACAATTAAAGCAAACAGATAATCTTCAGAATTGGAAAAAATATTTGTATGTTATTAATCTGACAAAGGGCTAGTACCTAGATTCTACAGAGAACTCAAACTAATGAATGAGAAAAGAGCTCCGGGGTGGTGCCTGTGGCTCAAAGGAGTAGGGCACTGGCCCGCATATACATGCATGAAGCACCGCTGCCTAGCCTTTCACTATAAAAATTCTTAAAGACACACTTCACCTGAGCCCTGCTATGAAACCAATTTCTAGCTTTCATATGAAAGCTATAACCCAATTATAGCCCAAGAAGAAGGGGAAAGGCAAGAGGGCGGGGAGAAGGGTGAGGATGGGTGGAGGGAAGGTAATTGACGGGACCACACCTATGGTGCATCTTACAAGGGTACATGTTCTACTAAATGTAGAACATAAATGTCTTAACACAATAACTAAGAAAATGTGGTGAAGACTATGTTAAGCAGTTTGATGAATATATTTGGAATTGTATATAAAACCAGCACATTGTACCCTATGGTTGCATTAACATACACAGCTATGATTTAATAAATAAAAAAGACATACTTCACATTTTAATCTTAAAATATGAACTAGTGTTTTCTCTTATTAACTCTTTGTAGTCCTATGTGTAATTTATGTTTAGAATACATTTAAATTCAGATTAGCTGCATTTTAGTTGCCCAGTAGCCACATGAGGCCAGTGGCTAGTAGCTTCTGTGTTACATAGCACGTAAGTAGTAAACTAAATATCCCTGGCACCTTTGAATATTCTTGATATGTCTAGAGGGCCAGGAAAAGAGAAAAATAGTTTCCCTTTTTAAGGTGTTAAACTTGCTCTGCCTGTAATGCCTGTTTTTTTTGTGTGTGTGTGGTTTATTTTTTTCCCCCATCCTTCAGGCATCAGCTTAAATGACCTCTGCTAAGACCCACCCTCCCTGACCACTCTACTTAGGTAACCCCCACCCCTTATCCCAAAGTTACTCTGCTACAATCCGTGAAATTAAGAGGCATTGACTCTGGCCTTAAACTACCTAGGTTCAAATCTTAATCCACCACTTGAGGGGCAGTACTTGAAGAGTTTTCACAAACTCCCTGTGCTTCAGTTCCTCATCTGAAAGTGAGAATAATTATGGTGCCTGCCTCGTAAGGTTGTGGTTTTGAACGTGTCGATGTATGCCATATGCTTAGAACAATATCCAGCACATAGGAAGCCCTAGGTTAGCTATGATTTTAGTGTACTTTTATTATCTTATAAGGATCTTGGTATGCATTTTAATTGGTTGGTTTTTATTCTCTCTCTCTCAACAAGAATGTAAGAGCAGGGACTATAGCTGCCTTATTTTAGCCACTGTGTCCCTAGCAATGCATGACACATAGTAGAAACTCAGCAAATATTTTGTTGAAGACTTGTTAGTGGACATCAAACTCATCAAACTGTGTTGGGAATTAAGCTACACCAGACTGCTGAGGCAGAACAGTAGAATAGTAGCTGCTAATGGTTAGAGTTAGGTGGAACTTACCAACTCCCCAACAGCCTGTCTATAGCAGGTCACAGTGAAAGCAATTCTCAGAGTAAATTCTGTCACACGTACAGATAAATGTACAAGGCAAACATTT
>NW_003852773.1:8027-10003 GCF_000181295.1 Otolemur garnettii
GCCTCTGACTTCCCTTAGGACAGACAGAAGCTCAAAAACGGCTAACACCTGAATCTGAATACCAGTAATTGCAACTCATTGTTGGTTTCTAACCTCTACTACAAGGGTCCTCAAACTTTTTAAATAGGAGGAAAAAGTATCTGATTATATGGAGAGTAATCTAGATTATGAAAGGTAATTGCCCTTAAAGGAAATGAATTCTTTATCATAATCTATTTAATCCATCATCTGTGGCTTTCATGGAGTGAAAAGTACCTTTTTTGTCTCTCTAGCTTTGTGTCTGTGCACAGCTTTAGGACATTGCATTCCACTGAAACTCAGAGTAAATTACTCTCTGTATAATCATTAAGAACTAGGGTACAGAGTGCTCCACCACTTTTATTTCGTTCATTGGAAATAGAACAGATAGCACAAAGCACTCAGATATTTTTTTTTCCTTTTGTGCCTTGTGACAAGGCTTTCCTAACTTTTGAAAATAAATGAAGTAGTTTTATTCTATAGTAATGGAATGTTTGCTCCATGAATGACAACTATGCACACTTCCTTTTCTACTATTAAGTGGTATTTGTTTAAAAATTGGGGGTATTAATCCCGTTCAGATATATGTTTTCTAAATATTTTTTACAGTCCGAAGGCTGCCATTCCATTTTATTGATAATTTCTGGTAATCGTTAAGAATTTGTTTGCAGGTCAATATTTTTTAAAGACTAAGACAGTTTTCTCTTGACCTTGGACTAATACTAAACATTCCTCACCATATTGTATAGGAAGGAAGAAGAATGGTAATTCATCACACGTTCATTTACTATCATTACTTGAAGCCATACATTTTAAGACTTTTGTGGCACAATAACTCAAATTGCGTTACAGTACATACTGTTGAAAATAGACGGTAGAACCAGGATCCTCATATTAAGTTGGAGAAAATGAACTTTACTTCAGCTTTCAAGGCAATTTGACATAACTGATATCTTAATTTTGAGACAGAGTTTCATTATGTCACCCAGACTAGAGAGCCCTGGCATCACCCTAGCTCACAGCAACCTTAAACTCTGGGCCTCAACTGATCCTCCTGCCTCACTCAGCCTAGCCTCCCAAGTAGCTGGCACTGTAGGTGTTTGCCAAAAGGCCAGGCTAATTTTACTATTTTTTAAACATATTTTTTATTTATTTATATTTACTTATTTATGCAGGTTTTGGCTGGAGCCAGGTTTGAACCCACCACCTCCGGTATATGGGGCTGGCGCCCTACTCCTTGAGCCACAGGCACCACCCCTAATTTTCCTATTTTTTAGTAGAGACCAGGTCTCTCTCTTACTCAGGCTGCTCTCAAACTCCTGAGCTCAAGGGATCCTTCTGCCTTGGCCTCTCAGAGTGCTGGAACTACAGGTGTGAGCCACTGAGCCTGGCCTAAATCTCTCTTGTTTCTTTATGATGACAGACACATATAACTTCTCATCAAATGTCATAATATCACTTTAGCAAAATAAAAAGGTGATGTTTCTGAACAAACTACCTATTTCTGTAATATGGAGATTATAGCTGCGTGAAACTGGGACATGAATGATTTATTCACAGAATATGTGAAAAACATGTAAAACCGAATATTCTCTGTTGTGGCATTCAAAATTGATTTATTTCTTTAAAAGTGATATTAATATATGAAAGAGTATACAACATCATTGTGTTTTTAGGGAGTAGTTGTTACTTGCATGCTAGAAAAATTTTTTAAGATATAATTAAAATCAAAAAATATATATAATTGGTTCGACACCTGTGGCTCAAGTGGCTAAGGCGCCAGCCACATGCACCTAAGGTGGTGGGTTCAAATCCGATAGCCCAGGCCCGCCAAACAACAATGACGGCTGCAACCAAAAAATAGCCAGGTGTTGTGGCAGGTGCCTGTGGTCCGAGCTACTTGGGAGGCTGAGGCAGGAGACTCACTTGAGCCCAGGAGTTGGAGGTTGCTGTGAGCT
>NW_003852773.1:11480-42558 GCF_000181295.1 Otolemur garnettii
AGACTTGCTTGAGCCCAGGAGTTGGAGGTTGCTGTGAGCTGTAATGCCATGGAACTCTACCCAGGGGGATAGCTTGAGGCTCTGTCTCCAAAAAAAAAAAAAAAAAGAGAATTAGAATTTGACAAAAATAAAATATCTATGTGGAGACTAGACACCATCAGTAGGAACTTGGCTGCAAATGCTACCCATGTCGAGTCACCTTAACTGTTGCTGACACCAACATTTGTGAACTGTCACTGCCTCCTTCAAAAGAGTAACCCTAACTGTGATTGGTGAAAGTAGAATGGAATTGTTTTCTGCTTGTGTTCTTCCCCATCTCACCCACTTATTGCTTCATTACCTCAATCTGATGTTAGTTTCACTAGCTCATTGAGCAGCAGACATTCTAATATGATGCTCTTCCATGCCCTCTGTGCCATAAGGAGTGATACCCCATACAAAAAAAGGGCCTTTCAGGCTGGGCGCCCTTGGCTCAGTGCTTAGGGCGTGGGCCACATGCACTGGGGCTAGTGGGTTCAAACCTGCCAGGGCCATATAAACAACATTGACCACAACAATAACAAAATAGTCAGGCATTGTGATGGGCATCTTTAGTCCCTGCTACTTGGGAGGCTTAGGCAAGAGTTTGCCTCTTCGCCTAAGCCCAAGAGTTTGAGATTGTTGTGAGCTGTGATACCATGGCACTCTACCAGAGAGTGACATAACAAGACTCTGTCTCAACAATAACAACAACAACAAAGTGCCTTTCTCATGGAAGGGAGAGGTCCCGAATTCCTTTGTAGCAATTGTAGCAGAGTCTGCCAGAAATATCTCCATTTCTTCTGCTTCCAATTCCTTTTTTGAAGAATGGAAATACTTAAATCTGAAAATCACAGGGTTATTGTTGAGGCATATTAAAACAACATAAGTTAAAATTTGGAAAATGTCTATGGTTTACCTTACAAGGGTACAAATGAATCTTTCTAAAAGTAGAATATAAACATCTTAACACAATAACTAAGAGAATGACATGAAGGCTACGTTAACCAGTTTGATGAAAATATTTCAAATTGTATGTGAAAACACCACACTGTACCCCATGATTGCATTAATGTACACAGCTATCATTTAATAAAAAAAATTGGAAAATGTTAAACTACAAGAATATTAGAAAAGTTGTCTTGCGTTGCTGTACTTTATGGCTTAAATTGAAGAAGGTTCAAGTGCGATGTCAGTGGAACATGCACACATTTCCCATCATTATTTCTAAAACCTTACATAGTCTACACAATACACTATGGCAATGACGCTTTTCTTGCGTTGCTGATGTTTCTTTTCTTCTTTCAACATTTATACATTCATTTGTTATTATTCATTTATTATTTTATTTATGTATTGTTTATTTTACACCCATGAAATAGCAACTCCCAACTTTTCGTTTTCGTTCCCCTAATCCCTGGCAATCACTATTCTACTCTGCTTCTGTGTATTTTAATGCTGTTTTATGGTTGTCATTATAAAGAATAGGATCATCTTTGGTTTTCCTGGAATAGATTGTTTCTTCTTCTAGGAATTTTCTATCCATGAATAAATCACCTGATAAGCTTTCCACTGTGTTTCTGTTTTACACGGCACATATTGACAGGTTTCTACAGCTTACTATTGACTTTCCCACTGTACTGTTTTAAACTTTGCCTTAATATAAGGGTGCAGATGATTAGATTACATTGTTTGCATCTGTTGGGTAGAGTCCCAGTTGTAGTTGTGCCCCCTCACCCAGGAGGTGTGCCATATACCCCTACATTGTACCTGTTAGTTGAGATCACACCAATCCCCCTTTCTCCTCTCCTCTCCCACTCTCCTCACTTGAGTTTAACTGTGTTTTTCTCTTGTGTGGATGTGTATTTGTTCATATACTGGACTTGTATTAGAATTGAGTACATTGGATACTTGCTTTTCCATTCTTGTGATACTTTACCAAGTAGAATGTTCTTCACTTCCACCCAGGTTAATATAAAAAAATGTAAAGTCTCCATCTTTTATGGCTGAACAGTATTCCATGGTATACATATACCACAGCTTATGAATCCATTCCTAGGTTGATGGGCACTTGGGTTGATTTCCACATCTTGGTAGTTCTGAATTGAACTGCAATAAACATTCTTGGGTAAATGTCCTATAGTAATATGATTTTTCTTCTTCTGGGTAGAGACCTGGTAATAAGATTGTGGAATCAAAGGGATGGTCTAGGTTTAGCTCTGTGAGGATTCTCCATACTTCCTTCCATTAGAGGCTGTATTAGTTTGCAATCCCACCAACAGCTGTAGTGTAAAACTTTTCCCTTCTCTCCACATCTACACCAGCATCCATAGTTTTGGGATTTGGGGATGTGGGCTATTCTCCCCAGGGTTAGGTGATATCACAAGGTGGCTTTGATTTGAATTTCTCCTATAATTAGGAATGATGAGCATTTTTTCATGCGATGGTTGGCCATTCATCTGTCTTCCTCATATAAGGTTCTGTTCATATCTCTTGAGCAGTGATAAATGGGGTTGTTTGCTCTCTTTTTGTTGGTTGATTTCAAAAGTTCATTGTAGATTCTTGTTATTATCTCTCTCCGCTTACAATAATTGACTCAGTATGGATAAAAAATTTAAATCAAAAACCCCTTTGTCAGATTCATAACATGCAAACATGTTTTCCCATTCTGAAGGTTGTCTTTTCTTTGTTGTGTCCTGAGCTGTGCAAAATCTTTTTGGCTTAATTAAGTCCCATTCATTTATTTCTTTTTGCTGCATTTGCCAATGTAGTCTACTTTATGAAATCTTTCACCAAGTTGATATGAAGAGTTTTCCCACACTGTTTTCTAGGATTTTTATAATTTCATGTTTTGATTTAAATCTTTTATCCATAATGAGTCAAGTATTGTGAGTGGAGAGAGAGATGGATTCAGTTTCATTTTTTTACATGTTTTTATCCAGTTCCCCCAGCACCATTTGTTGAATAGGGTTTCATTGCCCCAGTGTATACATTTGCTTGATTTATTGAAGATTGGCCGAGGCTGGTTTCATCTCTACATTTTCTATACTGTTCCATAAGTCTATACCTCTATTTTTGTGTCAATACCATGCCTTTTTGATCACTTAGACTTGTAGTATAACCAGAAGTCTGGTAAAATGATGCCTCCAGATTTGTTTTTTCTTGCTCAGTATTGCCTTGGCTATAAAGTTTTTTTTTTCTTTTCTGATTCCATACAAAATGTAGAACTATGTTTACGAGTTCTTCAAAGTATGATGTTGACATTTTAATAGAGATAGCATCCATTCTGTAGATTGCTTTGGATGGTATAGACATTTTGACAATGTCGATTCTTGCCAGCCGAGAGCATGGTATGTTCTTCCATTTGCTAATGTCTTCTGCTGTTTCTTTTCTCAGGGTTTCATAATTCTCTCTGTAGAGATCCTATACCACCTTTGTTAGGTATATTCCCAGGTATTTCATTTTCTAAAATGAGTGTGTCAGAATCTTTTTTGATGCTTGGAATATTTTCAATTATGATATCCTCCAGGAGGGCTTCTGTACCTTTGAATCACTGTTCTTCCCCTTGGGGATACCTATAATTCATGTTTGTATGCTTTGTGAAGTCCCATAATTCTCTAAGAGCTTGTTATGTTTTTACTCTCTTCTGCCTCCTTAAATGCCTGAGTTGGCTCAAGACCCTTATCTTGTAGCTCTGAGATTCTTTCTTCTCCATGGTCTAATTTGTTATTGATACCTCCTACAACATCTGTAAATTCCCTGAATGACTTCTTTAATTCCTTAACCTGAAATATATCCTTTCCAATTACATCACATCTTCCTTTCATTTGTTTGGTCAATTTTTGAAATTCCTTTTGGTGGTTTTCAACTTTCTCTCAATTCCCTTCATTGTTTGCACCATCCATACTTTAAATTCCCTTTCTGTTATTCCATAATTTATTTGTAGGTGGAATCATCTGTGTTAGCTGCCTCATGCTCCCTTGTGGAGGTCGGTATGTTCTTCTTTCTCATGTTGCCAGAATTTTTTTGTTGGTTCCTCTTCATGTGTGTTTCCCACTTATTCACTTCCATCCCCTACTTACTACTTTTCCTTCCTCCTTCACCTTGATTTGCCTTTTCTCTGTGCTTGGGTGTTTGAGCGGCATTTTCGTCTAGGGACAAAAGGAAGAGAAGAGAGAAGTGCAAGAAAGGAGAAGAGACAGAAAAAAGAATAAAATGGGGGGAAAAGGAGAGAAGAAAGATGGAATGAGAAAAATATGAAGAATTGTTGGTGTGGTGACCAACACCCACAGTTCCAGGACTCTGGGTAGCCAAGGTAGGTGAGTCCCTATATGGTAGGAGCTCATCACCTGCCTGAGCAAGAGCTAGAATCCATGTCCACAAAATATAGAAGAAAGTCAACCATATGTCACAGTGGAGACTTGCCAATATGGTCCCTCAGGAGGCCAAAGCTAGAGGGATGCCCTAGTCTAGGTGTTTGGGGCCTCCATGAGCCATGTCAATGCTGTGGCACCCCAGCCCAGGCCTCAGAGTAAGGCTCGGTCCCAGAGACAAAATGCAGACTGGAATAGAACAAAGTAGTCAAACAATATGAAAAAATGGGGATGTTGGTTGTCGTTTGAGAAATTTATGGAGGAAAGATGAGAAAACTAAAAGAATATTGGCAGTAAAAGAGACAAAGAAAAGAGGAGACAAAAAGGAAAAGGAAGGACATTCATAATAAAGATAGAAACATTCATATAGAAAAAAAGAAGAGAATAAAAAAATTAAATTAAAATGAAAAGAAGAAATAGGTCATGCAATGTATTTCCTGGACACCAGCTGGTGCTCTGAAAAGAAAAAGTATATGTGATGTAATATATTTTGTGAACACCAGGTGGCACTCCACGAAGAAAACTGTGCATAATGCAATATATTGCCTGGACACCAGGTTGTGCTCTGAAAAGGAAAAAGATGTACAATGCACTATATTGCCTAAACACCAGATGGCGCTCTGGGAAGGAAAAAAATATATACAAGGCAATATATTGCCTAAACACCAGGTGGTGGTCTCAAAACAAAGAAAATACGGAATGCAATATATCGCCTGCGCAGCATGTGTTGCTCTGAAAAGAGGAAAACAGACAATGCAGTATATTGCCTGCATAACAGATGGAACTCTAAAAAGAAATTATATTTCTAATGCAATATATTACATGTACACCAGGTGGCTGTCTGGGGTTAGGAAGCAATAACAACAAAAATTCCTTCTGCTGCTTGTTTGGGGGCAGGCAGTTACTAAATCATTGTTACTAGGTGAGTGAGAAGGAAAGATCCTCTCAAATTTCAGACCCGTACCCAGTCTGTCACCAGGGTGTGCCATGGCTACTAGAGTCCCATGCTGTCTCACTGTGCCATCACAAAGACGACAATCTTGTGAGAGGTGACTGAAGTACTCTTGTACTAATCTTACCAAGAGCAGCTGGTGAGCCATCAGGAATGGAACAAAACCTTCACAGATCGAGGGTGTGCGGGAGTCCAGTGATCCAGGTACAAAGCCTACATGTTGATTCTCAGTGGGATCCAACCTGCAGGTGAATGTACCTCCACACTTCCATGGCACACCCTGGTGGCAGACTGGGTACAGGACTGAATGAGATATTCTACAGCTTTTTGACCTTGAGAGTTGCTGGAGCTGTGTTGATCGAACCAATGTATGTTTTTTCCTTCTCAGAGTACTACCTGCTATCCAGGGTACAGGCAATATGTTGCATTATATATAATCAATGTTCTGGAGTGCTGCTTTGTGTTCAGAGAATATATTGCATTGTCTATATTTTTCCTTTTCAGAGCACCACTGCTCTCAGGAAATATATTGCTTTGTATGTATTTTTTCTTTTCAGTGTGCCATATGTTGTCAAGGCATGATATTGCATTGCATATAATGTTCCTTCTCAGAGTGCCACCTGCTGTTCAAGAAATATATTGCATTGTATGTATTTTTTCTTTTCAGAATGCCACCTAGTATGGAGGCAATATATTGCATTATATATATATTATTGTTTTGGAGCACCACTTGGTGTCCAGACAGTATCATGTATTGTACATAATCTTATTCAGAGCACCACCTGGGTTTCATGAGATATATTGCATCATATATATTTGTTCTTTTCAGAGCCCCGCATGGTGTCCAGGGAACACATTGCATTATGTATATATTTCTCCTTAGAGTGCCACCTGGTATTCATGATATATATTGCATTGTACATATATTATCTTTTCAGAGAACCACCTGGTGCACAAGTTGTTTTAATGTGCTTCAACAATAACCCTGTGATTTACAGAATTAAGTATTTCCATTCTTGAAAAAAAGGAATTGGAGGCAGAGGAAATGTAGATATTTGTGGCAGACTCTGCTAGAATTTGGGACCTCTCCCTTTAGTGAGAAAGGCATGTTGCTTGTATGGAGTAGCACTACTTATTATGGTATAGAGGTCATGGCAGAGCATCATATTAGAATGTCTGCTGGTCAAAGAGCTGGTGAAACTAACAACAGACTGAGGTAATGAAGCAAAATGTGAGTGTGATGGGGAAGAACATAAGCAGAAAACAATTCCATTCTACTTTCACCAATCACAGTTGGGGTTACACTTCTTTTTTTTCTTTTTTTTTTTAAGACAGACCCTCAAGCTGTTGCCCTGGGTAGAGTGCTGTGGCATCACAGCTCACAACAGCCTCCAACACCTGGGCTCAAGCGAGTCTTCTGCCTCTGCCTCCCAAGTAGCTGCGACTACAGGTGCCCGCCACAAGGCCTGGCTATTTTTTGGTTGCAGCCATCATTGTTGTTTGGCAGGCCCAGGCTGGATTCGAATCCACCAGCTCAGGTATATGGATCTGGTGCCTCAGCCACTTGAGCCACAGGCGCCGAGCCAATTATATATGTTTTTTGATTTTAATTATATCTTAAAAAATTTTTCTAGCATGCAAATAACAGCTATTCCCTAAAAACACAATGATGTTGTATACTCCTTCATGTATTGATATTACTTTTAAAGAAATAAACCAATTTTGAATGCCACAACAGAGAATATTAGGTTTTACATATTTTTCATATATACTGTGAATAAATCATTCATGTGCCAGTTTCATGCAGCTCATAATCTCCATATTACAGAAATAGGTAGTTTGTTCAGAAACATCACCTTTTTATTTTGCTAAAGTGATATTATGACATTTGATGAGAAGTTATATGTGTCTGTCATCATAAAGAAACAAGAGAGATTTAGGCCAGCCTCGGTGGCTCACACCTATAGTTCCAGCACTCTGAGAGGCCAAGGCAGAAGGATCCCTTGAGCTCAGGAGTTTGAGAGTGGCCTGAGTAAGATAGAAATGCCTGAGTAAGATAGAGACCTGTTCTCCATTAATATTAGGAAAATTAGCCTGGCCTGTGGCAAACACCTGTAGTGCCAGCTACTTGGGAGGCTGAGTGAGGTAGGATCAGTTGAGTCACAGAGTTTAAGGTTGCTCTATGCTAGGGTGATGCCAGGGCTCTCTAGTCTGGGTGACAAAATGAGACTCTGTCTCAAAATAAAAGTAAGAGATCAGTTATGTCAAATTACCTTGAAAGCTGAGGTAAAGAAGTTTATTTTCTCCAATGTAATATGAGGATCCTGATTCTATTGTCTATTTTTAATAGTATATACTGTAATGCAATGTGAGTTATTGTGCCACAAAAGTCTTAAAATGTGTGGCTTCAAGTAATGATAGTAAATGAACGTGTGATGAATTACCATTCTTCTTCCTTCCTATGCAATATGGTGAGGAATGTTTAGTATTAGTCCAAGGTCAAGAGAAAACTGTCTTAGTCTTTAAAAAATAATAACCTGAAAGCAAATTCTTAATGATTACCAGAAATTATCAGCAAAATGGAATGGCAGCCTGAGGACTACAAAAAATATTTAGAAAACATGTATCTGAACGGGATTAATACCCCAAAATTTTAAACAAATACCACTTAATAGTAGACAAACAATATTCAAAATGGAGAAAAGACCTGAATAGACATTGCTCCACCGAAGACATATAATGACCAACAGGTATACAAAAAGCTGTTGAAATCACTAATAATCAGGGAAATGCAAATAAAAACCACTATGAGATACATAGAGCACTATGAAAGTTTTGAGACAGATTGTGGTATGGTCTATTATTTACTTCCAAGAAAGACAGTTGACAGTGTCCTTTCTGATGCACACCTGCTAGTTTCAACTTGCTCAAATTTTCAGTGTTGCTCAGAGGGTTTTCATTTGGTTCCATCCATGCAGATTTTTTGTTCTTTAATTTTTGTGTATCTAAACCCTTTCATAATGATTCATAGACTACCTCACACCCATTAGAATGGCTGGTATCAAAAAGACAAGGGATAAAAAATGTTGTTAAAGTTATGGAGTAAAGGAAACACTGGTGCACTGTTGGTGGGAATGTAGATTGGGAAACCATTATGGAAAACAGTCAAAAATTTTAAAAAGAGAACTACCACATATCCCAGTAATCCCTCTTCTGGAAATATACCCAATGGAAATGAAATCATCACCTCATAAAGATATTGGAACTCTCATTTTCACTAAAGCATTATGTGCCAATATATGGAAATAATTTGAGTGTCCATCAATTAAGTGGACGGATAAACTGTGATTGATACACACACACGCATGTGTGTGTGCATATGTGCATATGCATACACACAATAGAATATCATTCACCTTTCAAAAAGGAGGAGATACTAACATTTGCTACAACCTGGAGGGCATTATGCTAAGTGAAATAAACTAGACACAAGAAGAAAAATATTGCCTGATCTCACTTCACATGTAGTATCCTAAAAAACCAAAACTATGTTATAGAAAATACAAAGAGAGAATAAGATATGTGGTTACAGAATGGGGTTGGAGTGCAAGGGAGGAAATGAGCAAATCTAGGCCAGAGGATACCAATTAGCACACACGTCAGATAAATAAGTCTAGACAGTAGCCTTTTGGCATAGCAACACAAAATCATTCGACCATTGACCAATACTAATCAGTGACACAGCATCTTATATGTAAATCTAAAGAGATGAAGAACAATCTGGAGAGCAGATTTGAACTATATTTGTCACATAATGACACATAAGCAAGGATATTTGTTAAAAATCGCATGGACTCAAATGCTGCTTCATTTCCGTGGCAACTCAGGTGAAATGAAAAAGGACTTATGTCTCTTTATTGGATGAGCACAGCCTCTTGTGCTCATCCAATAAAGCTGTGGCTCCTACTTCAGAAGACTGTGTTCTCAGCAATCTACTCCCTTTTCTACAAAAAAGTTTAAGTTTTATAATTATGGCATAAAACTTTCCTGCATACACTATAGATTGAATAAAAAATTGGTAATCCCGTTCAGAAAAATTGAATCATACTAAAACGAAAACCTATTGAAAGAAAAATTGGTGAAATCTGGGAAATGACAGAGAGTTTCAGAAAGTTTAATTGTGTAACATTTGATAGAAGCTCTTCTTATCTCTCCCAAACTTTTGCAAATATCTCCATTCCTCTTTCAAGTTTAATCCAAAAAGTCTGTGTCATCATATGTTGTCACATATTTTCCATACATTGTCACATGTAAATTCTCTAAGTCCTGAAAGGACCTGCCAGAGATAATGCAAAAATTACTCCTACAATGTGAAAATCACTCAAAGGGATTGAATGTGAAGAATTGCTATTCAGCCGCATTTGTTGAGTAAATTGTAAATACTCAGTAGTCATGTGGATTTTCTATGACTAAATTTTCAGCCATTTTAGGTCATTTAAAAATTAATGGTGGCATAATAGCATAGTATTTAAGAGCACAGACTTCACTTGCTCTAACTTTTCAAATTGACACATAGTAATTGTACATGTTTATGGGGTACCTGTGATATGTGATATTTTGATACAAGCATACAATGTGTCATAATCATATCAGAGTAATTTGGATATTCATCACGTCCAACATTTATCATTTCCCTGGGTTGACAATATTTCAAAGTTTTTCTCCTGTCTGTTTTGACATTTACAATAAATTGTTGATGACTGAAGTTACTCTACTGTGCTATCAAACATTAGATCTGATACCTTCTACCTGTGTTTTTGTACACATTTTCCAACCTCTCTTCATACCCATCTCTCCACTACCCTTTTCCAGCCTCTGGTATCCACCATTCTACTCTTTACCTTCATTAGACCAAGTTTGTAGCTCCCATATGTGAGTGAGAAAATACTGTATTTGTCTTTCTGTGCCTGGCTTATCTCAATTTACATAATGTGCTCTAGGTTCATGCATGTTGCTGCAAGTGTCAAGCTTTCAATTTTTTTGATGAACAAATAGTATTCTATTGTGTGAGTACACCACGTTTTCTTTACCCATCCACCCATTGATGGACACGTTGATTACAGAGCTTGGCTATTGTATATAGACAGTATGGACTTTAAGCTCAATGGAGGCTTGAAAACCAATTTGCAGGATGCTGAGCTTTATCTTCGACAACTTATTGAAGTTTTTTGAATCATAGCTTCCTTATCTGTAAGACAGGACTAAAAGTTCCTGCTTACTAGTGTAATTGAAAGGAGTATATCATACACATGAAGTGTTCAGCACAGGCTATGAGAAATCAATACATGGTAATTATAATGTAAACCCAATAAGAGATGGAATATTTGTATATTTTGATCATTGTGGAATTCCTGGCACATGGAAATATTCCATAAATATTCATTGAATGAATAGATTAGTAGCTATTGTTATCATCCATAACCATTTTAATAATTTTTCCTACAGTGCCAACCTGAATATACTATATCCATTGTAAAATTAGGCATAAAGCTGCCTCTGTATATGGCAAACTGTAACCTAACTTAATATGTAAAGAAACGGCAATCCTATTTGAGACTGTATTCCTGCAATAAGCTCCAAGTCTCAGCCAATCATAACAGCCAACCTTTCAGCCAATCACAGGCTCCAAATTGCCAAAACCCAGCCAAAGAAGACAAACATGAATCTGTAACCAACCAGGCCACTCCTGCCTGTCTTTTCTGTTCTCTGTCTATAAATATTGCCTGCCCAACATTGTTGAGTAGAGCTCTGTGAACCTTTGCTGGTTTAGAGTATGGCCCAATTCATGAATCATTTCCTTGCTCAAATAAACACAGCTAAATTTAATTTGTCTAAAGTTTTTCCTTAATAACAGGGAATATAAAATGTTTCTGTAAGGATTATACTTTCAAATTTTGTATATCTATGCCCATCTCCTCATGCAATAATATGTTGAATACTTCTTTGCAGGCACCGACTCAGTGCTTGGAGAGTATGAAAATGAGCACATTATATGGGGAATATCCAGACCAGTGGAGACTGAATACACAATGGGACTAAGAACCCCTTGAATTTGCTTACCTGAAATAGGTATTGTAGAATAGTGATCAAAAAAAAGTTATATAGCATGTGACTTTAAAAGATGTGACCTACAGAGGTATGCCTTTGAACGAACATTATTAGTTTATAGAAGAGACAGAAGAAGCTGAAAGACGATGGGAAAAACCCAGTACAGGTAGAAAACCACTATCTTCAGTCGGGGAGTTATAGGAGGGTACAATTGTAAGAGGTTAGATCAGCAAGAAAGAACATGGAAGAAGAGGAAGAACACAATGATGGAAGCTGGTTATGTAGTATTTTCTTAAAATGAGGATTCTGTCATTTTTTGTCATTATCATTTATTTTTCAAGCCAAGTATCCAGCTACCACCCTTAAAGGAAATGAATTCCCCACCATAATCTATTTAATCCATCATCCGTGGCTTTCAGGGAGTGAAAAGTACCTTTTTTATCTCTCTAGCTTTGTGTCTGTGCACAGCTTTAGGAGGTTGTGTTCCACTGAAACTCAGAGTAAATTACTCTCTGTATAATCATTAAGAAGTAGGGTACAGAGTGCTCCACCACTTTTATTTCGTTCATTGGAAATAGAAGGGATAGCACAAAGCACTCAGACATTCTTTCCTTTTGTGCCTTGTGACAAGGCTTTCCTAACTTTTGAAAATAAATGAAGTAGTTTTATTCTATAGTAATGGAATGTTTGCTCCATGAATGACAACTATGCACATTTCCTTGTACCAGCAGCAGGAAGCAGGCTGGTTTTGGCCCCGGGACTGTAATCTCAAGTCCCCTGTTTAAGTCACAGTGCAGGTTAGTCAGTTGCCTTCAAGAACATTTGACATTCCAGGGCTGGTCAGTGCCCATTCCATTCAGCTGCCCCTTCCTCCAAAGGGGATACTGTAAGTTTTCTAGCTATATTGAGATCTGATTAACAACAGATATTTTTAGTAATATGCATTATAATGAGTGATCATTGGTGAAATCATTAGCTTTTTGTCATAATAGTTGTTAGAAATGAACAATGTCTTGCAATTACTGGTATTCAGATTCAGGTGTGAATCACACCATTTACAAAATCACCTTTGTAAATGGGATAAATATTCAAGTGCAGGTGTATTTTGAGAAAATGACTTATTTTCTTTTGGATAAATACCCAATAGTGAATAGTGGGATTAATGGTAGGTCTGTGTTTAGTTCCCTTCCCTTCTGTTGGTCCTAAGGAAAGTCAGAGGCACTTTGGGGAAAACACACAGTGTACGTGTACCAACTAGGATGAAAATAAATTGATATTTTAACAACCCATACGGTGGTACATAGTGCATAACAGCTAGAGAAGCAGCCCTGTCTAAAAGGATTTTATGTGATCTCACAAAATACTTGAGCTGTTTTGTGCCTGCTTGATAATAAATGTTTGCCTTCTGCATTTGGCAAATGTTTGCCTTGTACATTTATCTGTACGTGTGACAGAATTTACTCTGAGAATTGCTTTCACTGTGACCTGCTATAGACAGGCTGTTGGGGAGTGGGTAATTTCCACCTAACTCTATCAGCTAACCATCCTACTGTCCTGCCTCAGCAATCTGGTGCAGCTTAATTCCCAACACAGTTTCATCTCAACTAACAAGTCATCAATGAAATATTTGCTGAGTTTCTACTATGTGTCATGCATTGCCAGGGACACAGTGGCTAAAAAAAGGCAGCTATAGTCCCTGCTCTTACATTCTTATTGGGAGAGAGGGAATAAAAACCAGGCAATTAAAATGCATACAAAGGGGCGGTGCCTGTGTCTCAAAGGAGAAAGGCACTGGCCCCATATACCAAAGGTGGTGGGTTCAAACCCAGCTCTTGCCAAAGGAAAAAATAATGCAGACCAAGATCCTTGTAAGATAATGAAAGTGCACTATAATCATAGCTAACCTAGGGCTTCCTATGTGCTGGACATTGTTCTACGCATATGTCATGCATCGACACATTCAAAACCACAATCTTATGAGGCAGGCACTATTATTACTCTCATTTTCAGATGAGGAAACTGAAACAAAAGAGATTATGAAAACTCTTCAAGTACTGCGCCCTTAAAGTGGCAGATTAAGATTTGAACCTAGGCAGTTTAAGGCCAGAGTCAATGCCTCTTAACTTCACAGATTGTAGCAGAGTAACTTTGGGATAAGGGGTGGGGGTTACTTAGGCAGAGTGGTCAGGGAGGGTGGGTCTTAGCAGGGTTCATTTAAGCTGACAGTAGAAAGGGGGGGAGGGGAATCGACCAAGACAAAACTCAGGCATTACAAGCAGAGCAAGTTTAACACCTTAAAAAGGGAACTATTTTTCTCTTTTCCTGGCCATCTAGACATATCAAGAATATTCCAAGGCACCAAGGATATTTAGTTTACTACCTACGTGCAGTGCAACACAGAAGCTACTAGCCCAGTGGTTCTCAACCTGTGGGTTGTGCCCCCTTTGGGGGTCAAAGAACCTCTTCACATGGGTCGCCTGCATATCAGATATTTACATTACGATTCATAACTAGCAAAATTACAGTTATGAAGTAGCAATGAAAATAATTTTATGCCTGGGGGTCACCACAATATGAGGAACTGTATTAAGGGGTCACAGCATTAGGAAGGTTGAGACCACTGTACTAGTGACTACTGGACACTTAAAATAAAGCTAATCTGAATGGAAACATGCTCTAAACATAAATTACCCACGGGACTGCAAAGAGTTGACAAAAGAAAACACTCGTTAATATTTTAAGACTTAAAATGTGAAGTATGTCTTTGAGAATTTTGATAGTGGAAGCCTGGGCAGCGGTGCCTCACACCTGTAGTCTGAGCACTCTAGGAGGCTGAGAAAGATTGCTTGAGCTCAGGAGTTCCAGACCAGCCTGAACCAGAGTGAGACCTTGTCTGTAAAAAATAGCCTGGTGTTGTGGGGGCACCTGTAGTCCCAAATACTTGGGAGGCTGAGGCAAGAGAATGGCTTGAGACCAAGAGTTTGAAGTTTCTGTGAACTATAATACCTCATCACTCTACCCAGGGGGACACAGTGAGACATTGTCACAAAAGAAGAAGAAGAAGAAGAAACAAACAAAAAAAAAACAAAAACCAAATCATTAAGTAAAGCAAACACTGAATAAAAAACAGCAGGACTCTGAGACATTTGTAACATGATTTATCCCCTTCCTCCTTCTTGCTCAGTGTGATGTAAAGTCCACTCTAGATGGGTGTAGCAAAAAGTACAGGAATCACTCTGTCCCAGGTTCTTGTCAGTAGGGAGTTTATACCTCACCTCTGTCCCCCAAGAGAAGTCCTTGGGTGTTCCAGGTGGTGGATTGGATTGTAGAACCCCTAGAGCCTTTGATCTTTTACTCAGTCTGAGAGGTGCAAGCAAAACTGGGCAGAGCCAGACCAGGTAAACTGGTGCTTAAGGCAGGGCATTCAGGGCCCTGGTGAAATGCTTGGTTGAGGGATGACCACCATTGCCCTGAGGTCCTATCAACAGAAAGCTGGAGCCTGTCCCAGTGACCACAACCTTGGCTGGTGAGTGAGGACTTGTGTCCCTTTTATGCCTCAGTCCCAGCACAGCTGCCTCAGCTGTAACAGCTGTCTTGGTTATTCAGTCAGACCTGGCAGTTCACACCTAGCCTGCAACTCAGTCTTGGGCCATAGTCGCAGTTCCAAACCAAGCCTCTGCAGCAACTCTCATCCTTCTTAGGTCCTAGAGAAGGTGGCTACTTCCAGCACTAGTGGCTGCAGCTTGCACTATACTTGCTTCTCAGTCCTGGTTGAGGAAGCCCACCTCCTGCTCACACCCTGACTCTGTAAGCAATACCCCAAATTTCCCGAATTCTTACCCCAAATTTCCCAAATGCTTAGGATTGATGCTACTGGTTCCCCAGTTTGCACACAGTCTGTTCAGAGCTAGGATTGAGAATGCCATCTTGCTGTAGCTGCTTAGACCTCAGGAAGGACTTGGGGCCTAAGGCACGTTTCCTCCCTGAAGAAGTTCCTTCTCATAGGCTCTCAGCTATTGCCTAAGGTAGATTCAGGATTTGGGAGGGTCAAGGTGTTCTCCTATGGTCTTGATTGTGTGATTTCCCCAATAAGAAAGTAGACTGAAGAAAGGTAACTCATTCTCCCGTACTGGAGGTTCAGTTTCAGCTCCCAGACAGTACTACCCACACCGGCTACCTGTTTTCCTTCTCCTTCCTAGATTTTGGAGGTTCCCTATGATTTTGTTTTGAACTCCTATATTTCCTTTTGGATAATATATTCAAAATGTGATTGTCGACACAGTATTTTGGTTCTTCTAAGTGGATGAGGCATTCTTGAAATGCTTCTGGACAGCCATCATTTCCTAGGTTCTAGAGGATCCTGATGTCCTCTCTATGGATGTTTCAGTGCCTGCCAAGTCACAAAGACTATGGTGGAACCACCTACGCTCCCAGATCACAGGAGATGGAGCAGTGTGTTCTGTGAACAATTTCTTTCTGGGTGGAATTAGTTATGTACTGAAGGATAAAAAAACTCCATAATCAACTCTTGGTGTTGTGCTCGAATCGCCGGATCCCCACAGATCACCCCGAGACCCAGTCCGATGCAAAAGCAAGAGGTTGTTTAGTAACAAGCTTGAGCCTGGGCTTCTGATCCTGTCACAGCAGGAGAGCAGAGAAGCCCCGACTCTAAGATGGAGGGAGGTTTTAAGGGTACAGAAAGGAAGAAGGGAGGGGTAAGGTGCTGGGGAAAGCTGATAGGGGCCTTGTGGTGCAGGGCAGTCCTATGCTGATTGGTCTAGGGGTGGACTGCTATTGTTCGGGGCAGATGTTGTGGAAGGGTGCTGGTCATGGGGCAAGCGCAAGGGTGGGGGCGGAAGCAGGATATGGTTGCTCAACGTTTCTGGTATGCAGCTGCAAAATGGAGGCATAGGGGAGTAAACAACAAAATGGAATTAGTCTGGCCCTTGCTGGCCCTCACATTGGTACTGAGTTATAAATTATTTGTTAACCATGGATAATCATAACTATCATAATATATATAGTATATACTTATAATACACCCAGTTTTACTAATGACAGTTGTTTAATTGTTCCAAAGGTTTATTGGTAAAACTGGTACATGGGCAACAACACATAGATCTTTGAAATTGTTTTTTGTTTCATTTAGTTAATTGGCTTTTACTACATCAATACTTGAATCACTGACAACTGGGAAGCCAGACATTAAGTATTATGTGTTTTCTACATACAACTTTCAATCTGAACTGTTCCGTTTTAGCTTAAACCGTCACAGAAACAATAATAATGATTAAACCATTAAAAAAGTAGATACATTTTGTTTTCACTTTTTAAAAACTTTCCTGTATTATCTACAAATGGTCCTTTCATACTTCAAAACTGTATTGTACGCAAAAATATCAATTAGTCATAGAGATGAAATATCACTTTTTCCTCCTTGCCCAGGCAATGATGATTCAATTCTAGACATTACTCACATCTGCTCCTCTCTCTCAGGACCATGGCTAAAATGAATGATGTAGGTGGCACCTGTGGCTCAAAGGAGTAAGGTGCCGGCCCCATATGCCGGAGGTGGTGGGTTCAAACCCAGCCCTGGCCAAAACCTGCCAAAATAAAATGAACCATATATGAGCTAGAAAAAAATACAAATATAGAGGAAGAATAGCAGCTACGAAATCCAGGACACTGAATTAGCATAGTTTAACTTTTCTCTTCATTTGCAGGCAGTTTAAGAGAAAGCAAAGCAAGACACATCAGAGATACCACTAACCAAGTAGTCACCATCTTAGAAAAGAATAGATTTCAGCCAGGCACAAAGGCCTCCATGGCAACAGTGAATTTAGACCTTTATCAGCTTTATTCATGCAATATATTATTACAAAAGATCTTTTTCTAATTTTCCTACAATCTCTAGTTTTCTAATTTTCTATTCTTTTGCTATGGATTTGTATCTGGATTTTCAGCTGTCTGTATCTCAACATTGAAAAATCCCAGAGAACTCTAAAATAATTCTCAAACGAAATGTAGGCTTTGTTTCCTTGGTGTTCAGAGAGAATATACAGATTCAAGATGAGAGTTCAGATTTAAAGCCAGCTTAGTTTTTATTTCCAAGATGAACAGTTGTTTAACAATCATGAATTTATTGAGATTATTTCATTTTCTGAAATGAGATGCTCATGCAAAAGAAGCAAAAAAAGGTGACAAAATCTAACTAAGGAAAGGGTTCATAGAAAAAGGAGTTTGTCTGGAGGCTGATTTAAAGCTAATATTTATGTATAGATGTCTATCCACATGCACATTTAGCATTATTATGGTACCTCAAAGAACTCCTTGAGAGTTCTCTTTATCCAAGACTCTATATTTATTTTAAACAAGGCTTTGGAAATAATGAACTCTGCAAAATATTTTAAACACTTTTTAATGACTGTGCATCAAATAGATTCCAGGTTCACATTTTATAGCTAGATGACCTGAGACAAAATATCTAAAACAAAGATAACATGCTTAACCTATATCATTAAGTTACTGTGAGTATTAGTGAGAGTACAGGGAACCTGGGTTGGTGGCTGATGCCTGTAATACTAGCACTCAGGGAGGCTGCGGCTGGTGGATTGCCTGAGCTCCCAGGTTTGAGACCAGCCTGAGCAAGAAGACCCTGTCTCTAAAACTAGCTGGGCGTTGTGGCAGGTACCTATAGACTAAGGTGACTGGATTTTAATATTGTTAAAGTGGGACACCATTGACCTGGGGGGGTGTTCTTAATTAAAAATTTGGTCTATATGGAGCAACAAAAATTTTCATAGAATGCAAAAATAGTATTGTCATATATATTTTTTTAATTTCAACATAAGTACAATTTACAAATATAATACATTAAAAAAGAATTATGTATAGGGCAGCGCCTGTGGCTCGAAGAAGTAGGACACCAGCTCGATATGCCGAAGGTGGTGGGTTCAAACCCAGCCCTGGCCAAATAAAAAAAAATTATGTATAATATTATTTTATTCTTTGGCATATTTCTCATTTGAGTGAATTATTTTTAGTAGATTGCTGTTGTTGTTTAAAAGGTCATGACATTTTTCACAAGAATTTGTTAAATTATATTTCACACATAAAATGGCTTTCAAAGTCTCAACACTTAATTGTGATTTTTCTGATGTCCACACTTTATTTACCATAGAAAAAAACGCGTTCAGTCGCAGCATTAGTTCCTAGTAAGAACAGCGCGTATCCCACAATTTTTAGTGCATTATTGTATGGAACATGGTTTGTTTCAAAATGATGAAATATTTCTAACCATTTGTTCTCTATTGTGATTTTTGCTGATGCCCAAGAGTTAACCTTTTCCTTATCAATATATATATATTTTTAATAATGATACCTTGTAAGTTGTAAGTGTCACTTTCAAGGCCGGCGCTAGACTTTTTGCCGCCACTATAAAATATAAATAATACGAGTACTGTCTGCTAAATTCATGAAATAAATAAATAAATTACTTACCTAAATTATCTGAATAGCTGATTTGTTGACATCACTTGTTTAACTAGCACTAGCATGCAGTATGATGTGTGTCATCTGAGAGACAGTTACAAAATGTTTTCGTGGTTGCCAATGCCAAAAAATGCCATTGTTCATTAAGTCCAAACAATGGTGGTCGAATTCTAACAACTGATCAACAATGTGAACTTTGATAAGCAGTTCTTGATAATCAGTTCTCAACAATTATTTGTTATTATTAAAATTTAACATTATAAAATTAACAAAAATAATATAAAACTCATATCCTGGCGAAATAACCACATGGCAGTGTTGGGACCAAACTTGCTGAGAGACCACCACACACATGTAAAGACAAAAAGTACTTTATTTTGCAAGCATATGCCTGGGCCACTTTTCCCTTCAGCGTGGCTGGAGGAAGGGCGACCCCCTAGTGAAGTGAGCTGAGGTTTTTAAAGTGCATAGAGGAATTTCATGGAGTGTTTTGTCTGGCCGGGCTGCTATTGGCTGAGCTGTTTATGGTTAGGGACCCCCTAGAGAGGGGTGGGGCTCTTTTTGTTCCAGACAGTTTGGGTCCTTCTGAGCTAATTGTCCTTGCCTAGAAGCCAGGGAGGGAGCCAGTCTCCTTCTGATACCACTTCCACCTGGGCGACCTTGCCCAGGAGGGGAGTAGGGAGTTTACATTAGCCTTTTCATTTCCAAATGAAGCTACATTAACCTCTCCATTCCCAAATGGAGTTACATTAAACTTTCAGCAGCCAAAATCTGTATATTCCCTTCCCATTCTCCCGCCATTCCCTAGCTTGTCATGCATTCTTTCCAAAAATCAGGACTTTTTAAAAATGCTGCAGGACATGGGACAAATTGTTAAAAATTGGGACTGTCTCGCCAAAAGCTGGATGTCTGGTCACCTTACTGTAGATTCTCTCTATTTTACTTCTCTCCTTTATCCTTTTTCAGTACAGGCTTTTCTACTTTTCTCATCTTTCCCACATAGTATTTCTCATACAACAGCTAAGACATCCCCTTTTCTTTCTTCTTCTTTTTTTATCTGATATAACAATATTTTTAATTTTCCTATCCTTATTTTTGTTTGCTTTTGTTTGAGTGCTGGGGGTATATGACATTGGTCTGGGTGGGAGCTCGTGGCCATGTTCTGGTTGAAGGAGGTCACAAAGAAGTCCTTTTACCCTTGGCCTTTGGAAAGACATTTTTGGCAAGTCCACACTGCTGAAATTTTTCTTTTTCTTTTTCTTCTTTCTTTCTTTCTTTTTTTTTTCCTTTCTGTTCCTACATATGGCAGAGGTAGTAAATTGCTTTGCTCAGGGTGGTAAGGAGCTCCCGATTTCCAGGGACACACCCAGCCCAGCCCAGAGAAATCCTTCACTTTGCAGGTCTGCCCACAGCACCCTGCCGAACAACACCATTTCTACCATCACTCTCATCTTCTTGTTCTGACTTACTTCTCTTCTGTTCTTCAATTCTTTTCTTTCACCCAGCTTCTTTCTGTCCCTTTCTTTTATTCTTTCTTCCTAGTATTTTTTTTCCTCCATTACTGAAGTAGACTTGCTGGGAAGCTTGACAGTTTCAACAAGACAATGTTTGTCCTAATGCAGGAGCTGTGGTTTATCTGGCTCACCAATTATACATTTACAAGACTAATTGCCATTTTCAGGAAAAATGTTCATCTGCAAGCATGAACGTCAGCTCTTCTGATCATGTCTGGACTTCCTTCAAAATAATCTAAAGAGAAAACAAAACAGCTTAAGTGTAATTCTCCAGAGGAAAAGAGAGAGGGCTGTTGAGAGCTACTTAGGACAGTGCTTTCTGTTACAATGTTAGGTTTTCTTGTTTCAATGTTCATTGTCATGTTTTCAGACTATTTCGTAAAAGGAGAAGTGAAAACCTCATGAGTCCCAAATTCAGTGATGTCTATGACATTCCCTATGGGCCATTTTAGCAAGATTCTCTACCTATCCTTAATCTTATTATTAAGATTATTCATATTAAGACCCTGTATCTCATCCTTGATCCCAGACAGGGGAAGGTTGAGACATCATTCACACACAGTCATGCTCCACATATTGAGAGGTATCCTACCTGCTCCTGGGGATTTCACGAGCAGCACTGTGTCATAGAAATGAAATGTAAGCAACAAAGGTAATTTAAAATTCTCTAGTAGCCATATTGAAAACGTAAATGGAACAGGTAAAGTTAATTCTAATAATGCATTTTATTTAAATCAATATACCTGGCTGGGCATGGTGGCTCATGCTTGTAATTCTAGCACACTGGGAGGCTGAGGTGGGTGCACTGCTGGAGCTTAGGAGTTGGAGAGCAGCCGGAGCAAGAGCGAGACCCCATCTCTAAAAAATAGCTGGGCATGGTGGCGAGTGCCACTATAGTCCCAGCTACTTGGGGGGCTGAGACAGGAGAGTCACTTGATCTCAAAAGTTTGAGGTTGCTGTGAGCTATGATCCTAGCACACTCTACTCAAGGCAACAGAGTGAGACTCTGTCTCAAAAAAATGAAATCAAATCAATGTACCCAAAGTATTATTTTATTATATTCATTATAAAAATTCTTTTTCACCTTTTTTTCTATTATTTTATTTTTTTATTAAATCATAGCTGTGTACATTAATACTGTCATGAGGTACAGTGTGTTGTTTTTATATACAATTTGAAATATTTTCATCAAACTGGTTAACATAGCCTTCATGTTATTTTCTTAGTTATTGTGTTAAGACATTTCCTTTTTTTTTTCTTGGGGCAGAGTCTCTCTTTCTTCCCCCGGTTGAGTATTGTGGCATTGAGGCTCACAGCAACCTCAAACTCTTGGTATCAGGCGATTCTCTTGCCTCAGCCTCCCAAGTAGCTGGGACTACAAGTACCCACCATGCTAGGTTATTTTCAGAGACTGAGGTCTCTCTCTGGCTCAGGCTGGTCTCCAACTCCTGAGCTCAAGCAATCCGTCTCAGCCTCCCCGGGTGCTGAGATTACAGGTGTGAAGCACCACTGCCCAGCCTTCCACTATAAAAATTCTTTAAAAGATATTTCGCAATTTTTTTTTTTGAGACAGAGTCTCAAGCTGTCACCCTGGGTAGAGTGCTGTGGCATTACAGCTCACAGCAACTTCCAACTCTTGTCCTTAAGCGATTCTCTTGTGTCAGCCTCCCAAGTAGCTGGGACTACAGGCGCCTGTAGCAGTGCCCGGGTTTTTTTTAATTTTAATTTTTATTTGCATATGCAACAAAAGGCAGAGCTGTAGGGTGAGGTCATGTGGCTGTGAATACCTGAAATATTCGTCTGAGCATGTGTGCATTCAGAGCTCCAGTGGCGCAATCAGTTAGCACGTGGTACTTATACAACAGTGCAAGCTCGAGCAATGCTGACGTGAGTTCGAGCCTCACCTGGGGCACTCTTTTTTTTTTTTTTTTCAGACGAGAGTCTCACTCTGTTGCCCTCCGTAGAGTCCTCTGGCTCACAACTCACAACAACCTCAAACTCTTAGCCTTAAGCTATTCTCTTGCCTCAGCCTCCCAAGTAGCTGGGGCTATAGGTGCCCACCACAATGCCCAGTTATTTTTTGTTGCAGTTGTCATTGTTCTTTAGCTAGCCCGGGATGAGTTTGAACCCTCCAGCCTCGGTGTATGTGGCCGGCGCTGTAACTAGTTTTTCCTCTTATTAACTCTTTGCAGTCCTGTGTGTAATTTATGGTTAGAGCATGTTTCAATTCAGATTAGCTGCATTTTAAGTGCCCAGTAGCCACATAAGGCCAGTGGCTACTAGCTTCTGTGTTGCATAGCACGTAGGTAGTAAACTAAATATCCCTGGTGCCTTGGAATATTCTTGATATATGTAGAGGGCCAGGAAGAGAGAAGAATAGTTCCCTTTTTAAGGTGTTAAACTTACTCTGCTTGTAATGCCTACTTATTTCATGGTTGATTCCCCCCCCTTTCCTTCGGGCATCAGCTTAAATGAACCCTGCTAAGACCCACCCTCCCTGACCACTCTGCCTAAGTAACCTCCACCGCTTATCCCAAAGTTATTCTGCTACAATCCGTGAAGTTAAAAGGCATTGACTCTGACCTTAAACTGCCTAGATTCAAATCTTAATCCACCACTTTAGGGGTGCAGTACTTGAAGAGTTTTCTCCCTGTGCTTCAGTTCCTCATCTGAAAGTGAGAGTAATAATAGTGCCTGCCTCATAAGGTTGTGGTTTTGAATGTGTCGATGTTTGTCATATGCTTAGAACAATGTCCAGCACATAGGAAGCCCTAGGTTAGCTATGATTTTAGTGCACTTTTATTATCTTACAAGGATCTTGGTATGCATTTTTATTGTACTTTTCACTCCATGGAAGTCACAAATGATGGATTAAATAGATTATGGTGGGGAATTCATTTCCTTTAAGGGCAGTAGCTGGATACTTGTCTTGAAAAATAAATGATATGACAAGAAATGACAGAATCTGCATTTTAAGAAAATACTACATAACCAGCTTCTTTCATTGTGTTCTTCTTCTTCTGTGTTGTTTCTTGCTGATCTAACCTCTTACAATTGTACCCTCCTATAATCCCTGTCTGAAGATAGTGGTTTTCTGTCTTTACTGGGTTTTGCCCATCGTCTTTCAGTTTCTTCTGTCTCTTCTGTAGACTAATAATGTTCATTCCAAGCCATATCTCTGTAAGTCACATCTTCTAAAATGACATGCTATATACCTTTTTTGATGACTATTCTACAATACCTATTTCAGATAAGCAAATTCATGAGGTTCTTAGTTTTGTTGTGTGTTTAGTCTCCACTGGACTGGAAATTCTCCATACAATGTGTTTATTTTCATATTCACCAAGCACTGAGTCGGTGTCTGCAAAGTAGTATTCAAGATATTACTGAATGAGGAGAGGGAGACTTTTCAAAATTTGAAAGTATAATCCTTACAGAAACATTTTATATTCCCTGTTATTAAGGAAAAACTTTAGACAAATTAAATTTAGCTGTGTTTATTTGAGCAAGGAAATGATTCATGAATTGGGCCATACTCTAAACCAGCAAAGGTTCACAGAGCTCTACTCAACAATGTTGGGCAGGCAATATTTATAGACAGAAAACAGAAAAGACAGGCAGAAGTGGCCTGGTTGGTTACAGATTCATGTTTGTCTTCTTTGGCTGCGTTTTGGCAATTTGGACCCTGTGATTGGCTGAAAGGTTGGCTGCTATGATTGGCTGAGACTTGGAGCTTATTGTAGGAATATTCTCTCAAGTAGGATTGTAGTTTCTTTACATATTAAGTTAGGTTACAGTTTGCCATATACAGATGCCTAATTTAACAATGGATATAGTATATTCAGTTTGGCCCTTTTGGAAAAATTACTAAAATAATTGTTGATGATAACAATAGTTACTAATCTGTTCATTCAATGAATATTTATGGAACATTTCTATGTGCTATGCATAACACAATGATCAAAAGATATAAATATTCCATCCCTCCTTGAGTTTACATTATAATTAATGTGTGTTGATTTCTCACAGCCTGTGCCAAACACTTCATGTGTATTATATATTCCTTTCAATTATGCTAGAAAGCATGTACTTTTAGTCCTGTCTTACAGATAAGGAAACTATGATTCAAAAAACTTAAACAAGTAGTCCAAAATAAAGCTCAACATCTTGCAAAATGGTTTTCCAACCCCCATTGAGCTTAAAGTCTGTGCTATGTGGCTATTTACAATAGCCAAACTATTTAATCAAAGTGTTCATCTATGGATGAATGGATAAAGAAAACAGTGTATGTACACAATGGAATACTATTCCCCCTTCAAAAAGAATAAAATCTGGGCGATGCCTGTGGCTCATAGGAGTAGGGCACCAGCCCCATACCATATACTGGAGGTGGTGGGTTCAAACCCAGTCCCTGCTAAAAACTGCAAAAAATAAAATAAAATAAAAAATAAAAGAATGAAAGCTTGACACTTGCACCAACAGGCATGAACCTGGGGCACATAATGTTAATTTGAGACAAGCCAGGCGCAGAAAGACAAATACAGCAGTTTCTCACTCACATATGAGAGCTAAAAACTTGATCTAATGAAAGTAGAGAGTAGAATTGTGGATATTGGAGTCTGGAAAAGGGTAGTAGAGAGGTGGATATGAAGAAAAGTTGGTAAATGGGTAAAAAATACGGTTAGATAGAAGGTATAAGATCTAATGTTTGATAGTACAGAAGGGTAACTACAGTCATCAACAATTTATTGTATATTTCAAAACAGACAGGAGAAAAACTTTGAAATATTGTGAACACAGGGAAATGATAAATGTCTGAGGTGATGAATTTCCAAATTACCCTGATATGATTATTACATTGTATGCTTGTATCAAAGTATCACATATCATATGCACCCCATAAGTATGTACAATTATTATATGTCAGTTTGAGAATTTAGAGCAAATAAAGTCTGTGCTCTTAAATACTATGCTATTATGCCACCATTAATTTTTAAATGACCTAAAATAACTGAAAATATAGTCATAGAAAATTCACAGGACTACTGAGTACTTACAATTTACTCAGCAAATGCGACTGACTAGCAATTCTTCAGATTCAGACCCTTTGGATGATTTTCATATTGTAGGAATAATTTTTCACTGTGTCTGGTAGGTCCTTTTTGAGACTTAGAGAATTTACATGTGACAATGTATGAAAATATGTGACAATGTATGACAACACAAACTTTTTGGATTAAAGTTTGGAGAGGAATGGGGATATTTGCAAAAGTTTTGGAGAGATAAGAAGAGCTTCTATCAAATGTTACACAATTAAACTTTCTGAAACTCTCTGTAGTTTCCCAGATTTCACCAAATTTTTCTTTCAATGTTTTTGTATTAGTATGATTCAATTATTCTAAATGGGAGTAGCAATTTCATATTCAATCTGTAGTGTATGCACTAAAGTTTTATACCATAATTATAGAACTTAAACTTTTGATGTAGAGAAGGTAGTAGATTGCTGAAAACACAGTCTTCTGAAGTAGGAGCCACAGCTTTATTGGTTGAGCACAAGAGGCTGTGGAGACATGCATGCATTTTGGTTTCACCTGAGTTACCATGGAAATGAGGCAGCATTTGAGCCCATGTGATTTTCAATAAATATCCTTGCTTGTCACTGTGTGACAAATATAGTTTAAATCTGCTCTCCAGATTGTTCTTTATCTGTTTAGTTTTACATGTTAAGTTGCTGCATTGTCACTGCTTAGTATTGCTCAATGGTTGTAAGATTTTGTGTTGCTATGCCAACAGGCTACAGTCCAGACTTATTTATCAGATGCATTTGCTACTTTATATGTATCCTCTGGCCCAAATTTTCTCATTTCCTCTCCTCTGCCCCAACTCTATGCTGTAACCACACATTTTGTTCTCTATCTCTTTGTATTTTGTATGACAGATTTTTGGTTTTTTAGGATACAACATGTGAGATCAGGCAATATTTTTCTTCTAGTGCCTAGCTTATTTCACTTAGCATAATGTCCTCCGGGTTGTAGCAAATGGCAGTATCTCCTACTTTTTGAAGACTAATTGGTATTCCATTGTGTGTATACATATGCATTTGTGCATGTGTATATGAGTGTGTGTCTATCAGTCAGCTTATCCATCCAATTCATTGATGGGCACTTGAATTATTTCCATATATTGGCACATAATGCTGTAGTGAAAATGAGAGTACAGATGTCATTTTTTCTTTTTTGCAGTTTTTGGCCGGGGCTGGGTTTGAACCCACCACCTCTAGCATATGGGGCTGGCACCCTACTCCATTGGGCCACAGGCACTGCCCTGAGTGTACCTATATCTTTATGAGATTGATGATTTCATTCTCTTGGGGTATATGTCTAGAAGAGGGATCTCTGGGATATGTGGTAGTTCTATTTTATAATTTTTGAAGAAACTTCCACACTGTTTTTCCATAATGGCGTTGCTGATCCACATTCCCACCAACAGTGCACTAGTGTTTCCTTTTCTTCATAACTTTTCCAACATATTTTATCTCTTATCTTTTTCATACCAGCCATTCTAATGGGTGTGAGGTACTCTATTAATCATTATGAAAGTGTTGAGATACACAAAAATTAAGGAACAAAAAATCCATATGGATGGAAGCAAAGGAAACCCTCCCAGCAACAGTGAAAATTCGAGCAAGTTGAAACTAGCAGGTGTGAATCAGAAAAGATACTGTCAATTGTCTTTCTTGGAAGTGAAATAATAGACCATAACACAGTCTGTCTCAAAACTTTCATAGTGATGTATGTATCTCATAGTGGCTTTTATTTGCATTTCTCTGATGATTAGTGATTTGAACAGCTTTTTGTATACCTGTTGGTCATTTTTATATCTTTGTTGGAACAATGTCTATTCAGTTTTTTTGTCCAATTTTTATTATTGTTTATATACTATTAAGTTGTATGTGTTTATAAATTTGGGGTATTAATCCCTTTTCAGATACACGGTTTGTAAATATTTTTTGTAGTCCTCAGGCTGCCATTTCATTTTGATGATAATTTCTGGTAATCCTTTACAATTTGTATGTGGGTTATCATTTTTTAAAGACAAAGACAGTTTTCTCGTGATCTTGGACTGATACTAAACATTCCTCACCATATTTTATAGGAAGGAAGAAGAATGGTAATTTAATAATATGTTCATTTACTACCATTATTCCAAGCCATACATTTTAAGACTTTTCTGACATAATAACTCACATTGCAAAACAGTATATATGATTAAAAATAGACAATAGAATCAGGATCTTCATATCAAGTTGTACAAAATGAACTTCTGTACTTCAGCTTTTAAGGCAATTTGACATAACTGATCTCTTACTTTTATTTTCAGACCAAGTCTCATTCTGTGACCCAGACTAGAGGGTGCTGGCATCACCTTAGCTCACAGCAACCTTAAACTCTGGGGCTTAACTGATCCTCCTGCCTCACACAGCCTCATGCATATCAGATGCTTAGAACAATGTCCAGCACATAGGAAGCCCTAGGTTAGCTATGATTATAGTGCACTTTCATTATCTTACAAGGATCTTAGTCTGCATTATTTTTTCCTTTGGCAAGAGCTGGGTTTGAACCCACCACCTTTGGCATATGGGGCCAGTGCCTTTCTCCTTTGAGACACAGGCACCACCCCTTTGTATGCATTTTAATTGGTTGGTTTTTATTCCCTCTCTCCCAATAAGAATGTAAGAGCAGGGACTATAGCTGCCCTTTTTTAGCCACTGTGTCCCTGGCAATGCATGACACATAGTAGAAACTCAGCAAATATTTCATTGATGACTTGTTAGTTGAGATGAAACTGTGTTGGGAATTAAGCTGCACCAGATTGCTGAGGCAGGACAGTAGGATGGTTAGTGTAAGGGCCAGACCAGTGCCATTTTGTTGTCTACTACATAAGCTCTGTTAAACCCCAGGGCCACTCCCTGCTGCTTCCCCCACCCCTGGTCGCACAGCCATTAAGCCGTTGAATTGAGTCACCTAAGGCAGACAGCTGCCATAATAGGCAATAGGTTTCAGTCTCCTAACAGCTCCAATAATAGGCAATAGGTTTCTACTTCCCTGAAATCCAGGTATTCTCCTTCAACTACCTAATTAGGCTACACCACCTCTAGCCCCGGTCAAGAAATCCCTCCACCGCTCACCTGTACCAATCTGAATCCTCCTTTACTAATGAAATCATCAACCACCAATCAAGAATGTAACCGTACTAGTGAAATCATCAACCACCAATCAAAAGTGTACTCGTATCCAACCATACCCTTCTTGCTTTCTGTATCCCATAAAAACTTCCTCCACCCTGGGTTCAGGGATCGTCCTTGGCTTGCATGCCAGGAGAGTCTGGGCTTCCCCGGGCCTGAATAAAACTCACCTTTTGCTTTTTACATCGGAGTGTGTCTCAGATTTGTCTGCTGGGACCTTTTGGGAGAATTTCAGGCATAACATTTTGGTGCATTGGCCAGGAAATTTTCTCCCAAACCCCCACCATGGGCTTGCTCCGACACCACCCCGAGGTGAGTTTGGTGTGTGTGGTATGTGTGGTGTGTGTGGTATGTGTGAGTGCCGGCCGGCCATGCATGGGACGTCTTGATTTGACTACAAATGTATCTGTGTTCCTTGTTTCTGTGTTTCTTGTTTTGATGATCATCTGGCCTGTCTGAAAGGGGATAGAAGCTAGATCGGACGCAATTGTGGATGCTGGACCCCAGGTAGGGTTTGAGACGTCAGTCCTACCTGTGACAAGTGGAGAGCTCGTGTCTGTCTGTTCTCTGACAAGCAGAGAGCTCATGTCTGTCTGTTCTCTGATGAGCGGAGAGCTCGTGTCTGTTCTCTGATGGACCGTGGGCTCATGTCTGGTCGGTTCATGTTTCTTGCTGGTTGTTGATGTCCTGTGCTTATTGTTTCCTGTGTCCGGACTGTCTGAGTCACATAGTTTCTTTAGATTGTGGTTTTGAGTGTTGTAAAGAGTGTAAATTCAGAGCCTTTCTCAAGGTCCTAGTGGATGACTGGACCCTCCTGCAGACGTGTGAGGCAGCAGATTACTATAACTGGGTCCTAGAGCTTTTCTATCAAGGCACTATTGCCGACTTCTGCTTCCAGGAAACCAGGAAGCAAGGGTTGGCGGAAGAACCGTGCAGTCAGATTCTTTGGGTCCAGTTCTGCCCACACCGCAAATCACCCCCATGGGGAACTCCTGCTGGTCTGGCCATGCGGCCCTCAGAGCGCTCCTGGGACAAATTCTCCCAGAGGAATGTCTGGTTGAGACTCAGCTGGCGAGCTCCCTAGGGTGGGTCATTGCGGAGGTTGAGCACCAGAGAGGAACTGGTAATAGGTGGGGTTAGGACATCCAAAGTAAAGTAAGATCCTTATGAGGCCCACTACAATTTTAGTAAAAGAGGATTTTTTTTTTTTTGAGATGGAGCCTCAAGCTATCCCCCTGGGTAGAGTGCCATGGCATCACGCTCACAGCAACCTCCAACTCCTGGGCTCAAGCGAGTCTCCTGCCTCAGCCTCCCAAGCAGCTGGGACTACAGGTGCCTGCCACAGAGCCTGGCCATTTTTTGGTTGCAGCCATCATTGTTGTTTGGCAGGCCTGGGCTGGGGATTCGAACCCACCACCTTAGGTGTATGTGACTGGCGCCTTAGCTGCTTGAGCCACAGGTGCCGAGCCATAAAAGTGGAATTTGATCACCTCCTGGGTGTTAGAAGTCTGTTGGCAGGTGTGTGAGACCAAATCTGCTAGATCGCCAGCTGATCTGTAAAAAAAAAATGTGTGAGTGAGCCCTTCTTCCTTGCTCCAACTTTGCCCCCTGGCTATTCTGAGGGAAACTGGAAGTCCCAGGTTTTCCACTTTCTATCTTTGGGCAGCCTCATGGCCATGTCGTCTTGGGGGAAAATGAAAGTTTTTAGTCTCAGGAATTTGAGAATTGAGACTGCGGGCCACAGATCAGTGATAAAAAGACATTTTGTTGAACTAAGAGACATGCAACTAAAGTGAAGAGTGCCAGAACTATAGGCAGCGGAGCCATGCCTTGAAAATTATTGTGGTCCGGGCAGTCTAGTGAGCTCTAGATGGCCCTTGAAAATCTGGAGGAGAGAGTGTAAATCTCATGAGGAACAGTGCTGCATCCATATCAGCAACAGATCTCCTGAGTGGATAGCCTCTGAAAGGGGGGAGGAGGCCCAGGTCGGAGGTTTCTTGCATGAGTCCCTTGTCTAAGAATAAATAATTGGCCCTGAGAGATATTTTAACCAGAACTTAAAAGATAAAATTATATACCTTTACAAACTGAATGAATGTTCTAGCAAATGGATGAATGCAGCTCCTCGCCTTGGACAAGGTTATTAGATCTTTACTGCGGTTTTTGTCTGAGGAGAGGATTAGGGTGTGTGCTCCTTTAGTCTGGGTGGAGCCAGCCAAAAGGTTTCAGGATGCTTTATTCATGACCTGGCTGGGCCTCAGAGTGTTTGTACCCGGAGATGGGAGTCTGATATCTGAGCCTATCTAAGCCTGAAAAATGGGGGTCCCCTGTCCAGCTCTGAGTGGAAAAATCCTATATCAATGTTACATCCCATAGA
>NW_003852773.1:42646-44133 GCF_000181295.1 Otolemur garnettii
AATAAGATTCTTGTTTTTTAAAACTTCTAATTATCAGTTTGGCCGAGTGAATGAGTGACTTCATAGTGAACTGAGATTCTGTTTTGTGGAGAATTTTAAGAGTCAGAAGAATTAGACAGAAAGGAAAATGGCATGATGTAAAGAAAGAATTTGTGTGATAAATTTTGTCCTGAAACAGAATGGTCATATAGGAAAGTGAAAGGCAGGACAAAAGTTAAAGAAGGTTTAGAATGTTTATAGATTATCTGTGCACGTTAAATGTAAAAGAGAATTTGTGAAAGAATTTACATGTAATTCAGTTGACTATATATTTCCTTTAAAATCTTTCAGCATGTAATCTTATTTAAACCAATGTTTTAGGCCTTTTGATATTTGACAAACCTTCCAAAATCAAAAGTCTAAATTTGGGCGTGGCGCCCATAGTGCGGTGGTTGTAGTGCTGGCCACATGCACCGAGGTTGGTAGGTTTGAACTCGGTCCAGAAAACAAAAAGCACAACTCTAAATTTGGTCTTTTTGAAATATTAAGACCACAGAAAGGCATAGAAAAACAAATTGAACTCATTTAATTTATTAAAAATGTATAGGAAACATTGTCAAATATGAAATGGTGATTAATTTTCTGTGGGTTATGATTATATATATATGTGTGTTCCAGTATTATAAAATATTGGTCTGTTCTAACATATATTGTCAGTAATAATTTTAATTCATCTAAAAAAAGAAGGAGAAATATTAAGAGAGGCTGACAAATTCTCTCGAATTCAATTTCCTGATGTCTTTGAAAATTAAATACCTTTGAACTAAAAGCAGATTTTTAGAACTTTTATTGAAAAGTTAACATGTCTATGAGTGTTGCTAACCTAACTTTAAACAGAACAGGAATCAGTTATGTGAAACTAGACTAGTTTGTTATGGTTTTTGTTTGAAATATTGTTAGTTCTTTCTGTGTTCTGTTTTCCAGAAGTCAAGAAAATAGTTCTCTGCCTTTTGAGCTATTTGTAGCTTTTCAAGCAATGTATGTACTTATGAGCAGAGTTTGAAACATGTATTTTTCTCTCTCCTTGATTTCTCCAGAATTTGAAAGTCATTAGTAAGTATTATTAGTTTAGTTATACATTAATAAAGTTTAGTATAACAATAATGTATATCTCAACCATTTAAGAAAGGCACAAACAAGAGTTCAACAAGATTTACCATCTAACAAATTAAATAACCAAATTCAATACTCTACTATACAGGAAGAAAAAATTAGTTTGAAAATATAATATATAAATATATTGATATTTATATTTAAATTATGCTACAATTAAATGGTTATTTAAAAAATTAAATAAGTTAAATAAAGCATACATTAATGATGGAATAAAAGTAATAACAACCTGGGAAATAAACTTAGCAGGAAATATACAGAACCTAGTCAAAGAAAAGTACAGAACAATTCAGAAGCATATGAGAGGAAAGATGTGGTTGAGTATGGTGGCTCAT
>NW_003852773.1:44904-49551 GCF_000181295.1 Otolemur garnettii
AAGAACCTTGTCACAACTCTCTGCACAGTTTTTAATCTGGTGACAGATCTAAATGACGGGTGAACAAAAGGTTTCATTAATCAATCTCAAAAGCAAACACATACTCCAAATAAGCTCTACCAGAGGAAGCTGTGATAGACAATTAACGAAACCTAGAAATAAAATGGGCTAGACTTACGTTGCAGATGATAATGACAGCAGAGTGTTATGGTTAACTGTATAGAATTCTGGAGGCAGAGTGCCCAGGTTGAAAGACTGACTCCACCATGTCTCTCTATAGCACAGCAGCTCCATGCCAAAAGCAGCTGAATGCAGAGGGAAGAGCTCTGAGTCTGGAGCCGGACGGACTGCCTGGCTTTGAATCATGGCTTTTCCCTTTATCATCTGGATAACCATGAGCACATCTGTTAACTTCTCTGAACTTGTTTTCAGCTGTAAAAACAAGACATCAACAATGTCTGGCTAACAGAGTTGTTACAACTATTAACAGACATATGCAAGTAAACTGCTTAGAACTATGAATGCCTCCCACAAGTTAGAGTGTAATAGCGAGTACTTGTATTTGTATCTAGAGAGTCTCTAAGTATCCATTATACAACTCCATCATTATCAATAAAAGTAGCAGTAGTAGCAACAGCAGCATCTGGAGAATCTCACCAGACAAAGCACATCAAGAGATCTGGGGGGTTAAGTGTAACCCAAATGTGTATCCAGATCACTCAGGTTTATTTTTTTCTGAACAATCATAGCTAATAAACTGTGGTTTGGGACCGGAATCCAAGGAGTCATCCTGCAGAGCCTCTCTGTAAATTACAGTGCCTTTGTAAAGACCTGAGTAAATTGGGAGGATGGCTGGATGGAATCTCGATTATAATAGACTGTGGAAGCAGAAGCCAAGAAAATCCTGAAAATATAGGGAAGAGAAAATCAAATTTGTCAGCTGAAATCATAAAGTATAAGAAAGTGGAAGGGATCACGGTGACAACTACCACGTAGGCACATGAAAATATATCAAATATTCTTCTGTGCGGCCCCATTGATAAAAGCAGAGCTAATAATGAACACTGCAGTGAGAGATTGTAGCTTAAAGCTAAGAAACAGCCTTCTCTGGCAAACTTAGCATGCTAAGCCCAGTCATCTCTCCAGGGATTCAAAGTCTGCTATCAGAGAAGTTACAGGGAGATTCCAGCACCAGGATGGCACAGTCTCTACTAAAAGAATCCTGCTAACCAAAGAGAAGCTGCTTGCACACAACCATTTTGTAGACACCGTGAATTCACTTTTGTGACAGTTAGTGTCTTTAGACACTGGGAGCACATCGGGTAAGAAATGGCTGCTGGTCCTGAGCGTCCGGGTGTGAATTGTTCTGGGCCACAGACCAGTTGTGTGTCCCTCTCTTTCCCGTTTGTATCTTTGATTCAGCTGTAGAACGGACAAAACAATCCTTCTTATTAACTACATCATGCCCCTGAGACTCTTAGCCCAATGATGGGCACAATGAGTGCTCCACACCGATTAGAATTAACATAATTCAGAGCAGGGATGTGATCTACCCCAGTAAACCTTTTCATGTGTTATGACCTCCCATCCACCACATGCAAACACCTTTGCACATCTCCCGTGAGCGTCCGCTCAGCTCCAGGTTCTGGGGCAGGTTTTTAGGATACAAAAATAAACAGCTTTTAAACGTGGTCCCAGCCTTCTACGGATGACAGATACATGACTCTTCCACTGGGCTTCAAACACATGCCCACTTGAGAAATAAAATCAAATTTACCTTGAAATTAGGAAGATCCACGACTACTGGAAATATAGAAAGAAATCCGTCACGCATTCACATAGTATCTATACAAGATAAGTTACAAAGGGGAAATGGGAGGCTGGGGCACACCCTCTCAGGGGCCCTCTCTGCCTACATCATCTCCATTCTGTAATGGAGAGTTTGAGGCACTAGTTCACGCAAGTCCATCCAGCACGTGCAGGTGAACTCCAAGACGCCTCCACACCACCACCACAAGGTGGCGCTGTCCTGTGTCAGAGCCCTTCTGAGCCCCTGAGTCCCTGGAGGAAGGCATCCTTAAGGGCAGGCCTCCTGGCAGAGAGGGGGAAAAGTTGAGTACCTTCCAAGCCCTCAGATGCTGCACTTCCTCTACCTCTGAGTCCACTCTCCTCCGGAAGAAGGCAAAAGCCCTGGAAATAATCCAGAGCATGGTCCTGTAGTCAGGCAGCCTAGGAACCACATCACAAGGCCTGCTTCAGGCTAGGTGTCTGCCTCTGGGCTGTACTCTGATCACAGCAGTTCTCAGGGTCTGTGCCTCCTCTGCATGGCCCAACCTCTAAACAGAGGTTCTCACACAAGTTGTGGACTCAGCTACCACTATAGAAGCATTAGCGTCCCTGGTGCCCATCTCCAGCCAATGGGAACACAATGCTGTCAGTGAAGGCCACAAAGATACAGTGGACTGGTAGGTGGGACTTCATGGATCCTCCCACCAAAAGTTAGGGCCCTAATGCAGTAGCAAACTTGAATTCACTTCCATTTGGGCCTCTCTGTGCATCTTGTAGGGCAGATGGTCTCGTCCGTGGGGCTCTCCAGGGACCATACCTTGTGCCTGGCTTGGAAGGTGGAGCGGCAGCCTGTCCTGGGGATGGAGGCAGGCGCCCAGGTTCTGGTTCTCAGATTTCCAGCCCCCACTTCTCACTACCTCAGGGTCTTTTTCTCTTCCTTTGCTTGAAGGTGCCCTACCTCTGCTCAACAGACCTACCTCCCTGAGCCTACTCCAACCCTCACGGAGCTCAGTGGTCAACTCTAAGCAAGGGCTTTCTGTTCAATGTTTAATGGTACCATAGACATTGTTAAAAGTCAAAATTTCACATCTATGTGGGCCTCAAAACATAGAGAGCACCCAGCTCTGCTTGGGAGCTGGGGCATACTGGGACTTTGTAGCAAACCACGAATTGTGGTCCTGAACGACACTTTAAATTATGCGTCAGAGCATGGTTAGGTGAACACAGTCAGATAATGCAATATCATGCAGGAAATTTGGATTGCATCACTACTATTCTATTGTCTTTGGTGGCTGTAACCTTTGGTATGCAGATCCAAGTGACTCCAGTGTTTCCTCAAGGCTGTGAAACACTTTTAGAAGTAGGGCACCCATTTCCCAAAGCCCACCAATAGATAATTTAGTGGGTATTATTTTTTTCATTGTGACCTTGGCTAGTCAGGAGTTACCCATGATTTTCAGATGTAAGACAGAGCCCTGAATTAGCCTCCCTGTCTCTGTTTTTCGCTATCATCCACTCTGCATTCCAAGCTGTTGTCTATGTCCAGGGCTTTTTTCAAACTTGGAGCCCCTGCTCCCAGTGCCCCAACTTGTTCCCACATACCCACTCTCTAGCATAGTCTAGGCCCTCTCTCCAGAATTCCTTGGTCAGTAAAGAACTCTGAACCCTAGGAGATGTCCTGTGGTAAATGAGGGTGGAAGCATTTACCCATCTGCAATCCTTCTTTCTTAAGGGCAGGCCCTGAAGACTCACTTACTCTTTTTTGCGTTGCTATATAGGAGGACCTGAGACTGGGTAATTTATAAAGAAAAGCAGTTTATTTTGCTCCGGGTTCTTCATGCTATACAAGAAGCATGGTGCCAGCATCTGCTCCTGGCAAGGGCCCCAGGTTGCTTTCACTTGCGGTAGACGGTAAAGGGGAGCTGCCATGCACAGAGATCACCTGGTGAGAGAGGATGCAAGAGAGGCAGGAGGAGTGTCCGGCTCTTTCAACAAGCCATTCTTGTGGGAACTAAGAATTACCACTTGGTCTTGTAAGAATGTCACCAAGCCATTCATGAGAGACCCATCTCCACTATCCAAATACCTCTAACATTGGGGATCAAATTTCATTATGGGACTTGGTAAGGTCAAACAAGCCATATCCAAACCATAGCACTCCCCCATACCACCAACCCTCCCTTGTCATAGACATTTTCCCAACATCATAGATTCCAGCTTCTCAGGTCTCCTAGGCTATTGATTGCCAAAGGCATATCTCTAGTCCACTCCTCCAGACCACCCTTACCACCCACTGCCCCTTGGCCCCCTCAAATACATCACTCAGCAACTATATCAACTTGCTGAGTGGAAACCCCCTATGACTTACTAGCCAAAAATCCCTTAAAATACCTCTCCTCCTGCTCAGATACAATCAAATCAGCTAGTTTGACTTACTTCTTTTGCTGCACGTTTTGTTGTTACATCTAAGAAACCCTTACCAAATATAAGGTCACAAAGAATTACTGCTATGTGTTCTTCTAGGAGGTTTATAATTTTAGCTCTTTCATCCATTTTCACTTAGTTTTATATATAGTATGAGTAGGGGTCAACTTTATTCTTATGCATGTGGATATCCAGTTGTCCCAGCACCATTTGTTGAAAAGATGGGCCTTTGGCTCGGCACCTGTGGCTCAAGTGGCTAAGGCACAGGCCACGTACACCTAAGGTGGCAGGTTCAAATCCAGCCTGGGCCCGCCAAACAACAATGATGGCTGCAACCAAAAAAAAAAAAAAATAGCCAGGCATTGTGGCTGGCGCCTGTGGTCCCAGCTACTTGGGTGGCAGAGGCAGAAGACTTGCTTGAGCCCAGGAGTTGGA
>NW_003852773.1:50323-73032 GCF_000181295.1 Otolemur garnettii
AATATATTATTCTATTTGATGTTACTATAAATTGAATTGTTTTCTTAATTTCCTTTTCAAATTGTTCATTTCTCGTGCCTTGAAATACAATCATTGACTTGTGTATTGATCTAGACTCCTGCAGCCTTGCTGCATTCATGTAATTAGTTTAAATAGTTTTGGGTATATTTCTTATGATTTTTCTTTTTTTTGAGACAGAGTCTCATTCTGTTATTCCAGGTAGGATGCTGTGGTGTCATAGCTCACAGCAACCTCAAATTCTTGGGCTCAAGTGATCCTTTTGCCTCAGCCTCCTGAGTAGCTGGGACTACAGGCACCCGCCACAACCCCTGGTTCGTTTTTTAGAGACAGAGGTCTCACTCTTGCTCAGGCTGGTCTCAAACTCCTGAGCTCTAGTCAACCCACTTTTGGCTCTGATTTTCTATGTTGGAGATTATGTCATCTGAAAATATAATTTTACTTTTTCCTTTTCAATCTGGATACCTTTTTTTTTTTTTTTACTGACATTATTTCCCTGGCTAGAACCTCCAGCACAATGATGGAGTGGCAAGACCTCATATTCTTGCCATGTGCTTGATTTTAATTAAAGAGGGCACAATCTATCTTTCATCATTAAGTATGCTGTCAGCTGTGGGGTTTTGCAGATTCCCTTTATCGGGCTGAGGATGTTTCTTTCTAATCTCAGTTTGTATAGTCAAATTATCATGAAAGGGTATTGGATTATTTCAAATGATTTTTCTTTTTTCATATTTGTGGGCTTTATTTTCTTGTTTGGTTTTTATTTCCAAAATATCAATTAAGAGGGTACAAATATTTTTGTTACATGGATTCCACCCTTCGAAGTGCTTTTGCTAGGATGAGTTTGCAAACTTAATTGTCCAACTTCATATACACATCACATTTTCTTTATCCCCTCATGAATTGATGGGCACTTAGGTCGGTTCCATAACTTTGCAATTAGGAATCGTACTGCAATAAACATACAAATGCAGGTGTCTTTGTTATAAAATGTCTTCACTTCCTTTGTGTAGGATACCTAGTGATGAGATTGCTGAATTGAATGGTAGGTTTACATTTATTTCTTTGAGGAATCTCCATACAGTTGCAGAGAGGTTGTATTAATTTGCAGTACCTAACCCCAAGCTGGGGCCTCTTGACTTGTTCCTCTGGTCATCAGGCAGGACCCCTGGGGTGTGGACATATGGTTGGATGGTGGGTCTGCAGGGGCCTAGACCTCCACATGGTACCCTGGTCTGTGGAGGTGGGGGTGCTGAGGTCCCCATGGCCAGGGGGCTTGTTCCACTGGTCTACAAGTGGGGCCACTGGGGCTGGGCTTCTGGATGGCTCGGGCTCTCTCCTCACACAGGTCCTGCTGAGGCTGCTACCATGGGACCTTTAGAGCTTTGGAGGGGAGGGTGGTCACAGAGGTGGGGTGGCTTCCAGTCACAGGTGTGTGAGAGCATCCTCTCTCCCTGTTCCTTCCCTGGGCAGTAAGGAGCCATATGGTAAGCAGCAAAGTCCATCCCTGTGCAGAACAAGAGCTCCAGACTGAGAGCTCAGAACAGAGTCAGCTGCCACAACCCCAGACCAAGGCCAGTGGGTGGGTTCCTTCTGATCCTGCTCTCTGATGCAACTTTACTAAACAGTCTCCAAGTAGTTTACTGATCAGTAGGGAGGCCTGCAGTTGTGGAGGGAGCACCCAGTGTTGGTGGGGACCCCTTCACAGTTCTAATCACAGTGCCTGCATAGGGAGCATGGGGCCTTAGGGATCTCTCTTTATCACTTCCCCATGTGCAGAGGGCTCTCCCAGGTACCTTCCAGTCTTAGCCTGGTCTTTGTCTCCTTCACTCTGTCTTCCCTTTGTTCTCTAGTGATTTGCAGTATTTTCTGCAAGAGTGTCCATCCATAGGTGAACGTCTACTTGCAGTTTTCAATCCCTTCCTATAGAGCAGCTTCAAATGATTTTTCTATTGATCATATAGTCTTCTCTTTTATCCTAATAATATCATATATGACATTGATGTTCATACATTTAACCAACCTTGACTTCCAGTGATAAATTATACTTGGTCATTATTATGGGCTAAATTGTGTCCCTCAAAAATTCATATGTTGAAGTTCTAATGCCCAATTTTTCATAATGTGACTATATCTGGAAATTCATATTTGGGTTTTTAAAGATGTAATTCATAAGATTTGTAAGAAACATAAGATATGTACTTAGGTCTTTAAAGAGGTAAGAAAGTTAAAATGGAGTCATTAGGATAAGCCCTAATCCAATATGATTCGTGTCTTTATTAGAAGAGGAAATTTTGACATAGATACATACAGAGGGAAGAGCACGTGAAGATATATTTCATATGAGGCTATCTACAAGCCAAATAGGCCTCAGAAGAAATCAACATTACTGAGACCTTGACCTCAGACTTTTAGCCTCTAGGACTGTGAGATAATAAATTTCTATTGTGGCACTCAGGTATGGAAGTCCTAGCTAACAAATATAGTCATTGTGCATACTTTTATATGCTGCTGAACTTGGCTTGAGAATTTTCCTTCTATTCTTTTTTTTAAATGTAATACTGTTACTTAACTTCAAAAACATTTCCGCATTCTAAACATACAAAATATAACAGAACATTGCAAATGTGTTTAAGTACAGAACTTCCTTGAACTTTCATTGATGCAATGGCTCTCCCATTTTGCCAACAATGAAGAGTCCTATGGTTTGTTTGAAAACAGTTTACTATCTACTGCATTTAACTAAAAAAAAAAAAAAATTCAAACACTTCTCATGCCAGCTGACCCCCACCCTTTGTCCATAGCTAAAAATGGCAGCACAATGCTATATCACTATATACAAAAACAAGACAACCTGAAGCTAAATGGATGCCCTCCACAGTGTCAACAGGTCCAGCTCACAGTGCATACTCTAAGCTACGGTCCTTCCGAAGGGCATCTTTCCCCACAGCCTTAAGGCCAAGCAAGGAGCAGCAGGAGTTGGCCTTTGTTGTTTTGTTCTTTTTACAAACTGTAGGTATCTACAGTTGATAACTCAGGATTTTTAGCCAATAACCATATAGTTAACACTACCTTACAAATTAAAAAAAAAAAAGCGCCAGACACATCTTTAAGTGCCTTATCACACCGACAGCAAAGTGCACAGAGTAAGGAGAACACAGGAGTGCCTTTTCATTTTAAAAATGTTTGGAAATATGTACACCTTTGATATAGTTTCAGAGTGTGCCAGATAGCCATGGCCACTTCATGTAAACCACTGACACTTTCTAGAGCACTTCGAGACTACAATATGATCATGATCAAATTTTGTGATTAAACCTAATGAAAGCAATAGACATTTCTCGAATGAAAGATGTGTCATTTATGGCTCTCCCCTACTCTAAGGTCATCACAAGGAGACAGATACACAGTTTGTTTATTCATCCTCCTCCTCCTCTCCTTCCTCATCTTCCTTTTCCACCTTTTTTCCTGGCAACTTTAGCAGGACACTTTGCACCATCAAACTTTTCTTTAGACTTACAGTCATCGATATCCTTCTCATACTTCTCCTTTAGTTTGTGTGCTTAGTGATGTAAGGTTGCTTTTTGCTGTCACTTAAGTTATTCCACATCTCACCCAGGTTGTTTGCCACATCTCCAATAGAGATACTGGGGTTTGTAGACTAGATCTTAGGGCACAATGCTGAACAGAACAGGAAAAATCCAGACGGTAGCCTCTTGAGGACATTAGAGCCCTTCTTCTTTCCTCCTTTAGCTGGTCCATAATCCTTCATTTCCCGATCACAGCAGACTTTATCCACCTTTGCCATTTCATCAAATTTAGACTTCTATTTCCCCAGACACTGCCTTTCACCCCTCAGGTCACTTCTTGGAAAATTCTGCAAAATTGACTGGGATCTCTGAGTTTTTCTTCTTATGTTCTTCTCTCCATGTCTGCACAAAAAAGCATAGGCAGACATCTTGACCTTTGGTTTCTTGGGGTCACCTTTAGCCATCATGACTGCATTGTTTGCTAGTCTCTGCTTCTATATTCTTAAGGGACATTGGTCTGTGGTTATTTATTTATTTTTTTTTTGCACTGTTACTGCTTGATTTTTGTATCAGGGTAATAATGCCCTCATAAAATGACTTGAGAAGTGTTCATTCCCCTCCTATTTTTTGGAGGAGTTTGAGAATGATTGGTATTTGTTCTTTGAATGATTGATAGAATTCACTGGTGAATCAATCTAGGCCTGCGATTTTGTTTTCTGGTAGCTAGATGTAATTTACTTCCTAATTCAATATCTTCACTTATTATAAGTCTATTCAGATTTTCTGTTTCTTTTTTGATAAGACTTTTGGGTTTTATTTTTAATTTCTATAACAGCTTTATTGAGATATAATACATATAACATGCTACTTACCTATTTAAAGTAGACAGATCAATGTTTATTTACTCTTTAGTTAATTGTGATCATTGTGTCTTTCCACGAATTTCCCCCATTTCATCTAGGTCACCTAAATTTTTGATTTTCAGTTATTCAAAGGATTCTTATTTTAGTAGTTTGTGTCTTCTCTCTTTTCCCTTGGTCTGTCTACCTAAAATTCATTAATTTTCTTGATTAATTTTAAAAAATTAACTTTTGATTTTGTTGATTTTTCCCTGTTGTTTTTCTATTCCCTGTTTTATTTATTTCCCTTCCAATTGTTATTATTTCTTTCTTTCTGTTTGCTTCTTTTTCTGGTTTCTTATGGTGGAAGGTTAGGTTATTTATTTGAGACTTTTCCTTGTCCTTAGTCCACAATTTCTGAACTGATTATTACTTAATAATTTTTTGTTGCTCCTACAATAAGGCCCAAGAACCCAGTGGCCTCTAGGGTTGGCAGTCTTCATCTTGGCCCCTTAACATTTGGTCAGCTACCATGGTGCCTGGACACACTTTAGGTGCTCAGAGACACCTCCTCTGAGTACACATTTGCTTGAATAGTTTATGCATTACTCATTATTTGCTTGATATCTCTCTTCCCTCAAGACACTGAGCCAAATTTCTTCGTATTTCTTATCACAGTGCCTGGGATCCTCATGTGGGTTCTCACAAATTTTTATTGAGTGACTGACAGATAAACTAAATGACAGACAGACAGATGAATACTCCATGATCTATGGTGTTTCCTGTTCCCTTGAGTATGTATCTCTTGATAGAAGTTCAGTGAAGGCAGGACTTTACTTGCTTTGTTTCCTATATCTATCAAAAAGAGTCAATTAAAGAGTAACCATTATGGACATTTCAAGGAGGAAGGGACCTAATGCTAGAATTAGGTGCTGACTAATGTGTTTAATGTCTAGAGGAGCAAAGGTTGAAGACTGTGGGTACCACTGAGGAATCAGGACACACAGTGCAAGGAGCTGTGACAAGGCCAACACTTTCCTAATACCCCAGAGCTAGAGACTGACAGAAGAGTCTGAAGTCCAAGAAAGCTGCAGGAATCCTTTTACCCCAAAAGTCAGCAGTAGCCTTCTAGTGCCAGAGAAAGAATCATCCCTTCTGGCTTCCATATATTGCACCTGTGCTTCTCAGAGTAGGCTCCAACTGTAACTTTGTATTCAAAGAGTTTTGAGTATGAGAATGGGACCAAATGCAGACAACATAGCAATAATTACCTGGTGTGTGTGTGTGCACGCATGTGTGCATACACAAAGTAGTTCAGGTATGTAACATTTTAGGGATAGCTAATAGCTGTCTTTTATGCTATGACTCCCTTCATGGAGCCCAATGACAATGAATTTATCATGAAACTCTTTCTTAATCATTAATACCATTTAATGAGTACTTATCTCATTAAGCCACTAGTTACTTTGCCAAACACTTTCCACTTATTCATTCATTTAATTAATATTTGCTGAGTGTTATGAGTCAGATACATTTTCATGGGTTGAGGGAAGGATAGATTATAAGAAAAAATAAATAAATGAAACATGTGGTATGTTGGAATATAATGAATTTTGGGTAAGGTGACTAGACGTCCTGCTTTTGGTGGGACAGTCCTGATTTTTAACAATTTGTTCCATGTCCTGTGGTGTTTTAAAAAGTCCCAATTTTTGGAAAGAATGCATGACAAGCTAGGGAACAGCAGGAGAATGGAAAGGGAATATACGGTTTTCTGCTGCTGAAAAGGTTAATGTAACTCCATTTGGGGAATGAAGAAGTTAATGTAACTTCATTTGGAAATGAAAAGGCTAATGTAAACTCCCTACTCCCCTCCTGGGCAAGGTATCAGAAGGAGACTGGCTCCCTCCCTTGCTTCTAGGCAAGGACAATTAGCTCAGAAGGAGCCAAACTGCCTGGAACAAACAAGTAGCCCCCCACCCCCCAGAGTAAGGTGACCAGATGTCCCGCTTTTGGCTGGACAGTCCTGATTTTTAACAATTTGTCCTGTATCTTGTGGCATTTTAAAAAAGGCCTGATTTTTGGAAAGAATGCACAACAAGCTAAGGAACACAGGAGAACAGGAAGGGAATATACAGTTTTCAGCTGCCATGTGGCTATTTTGCCAGGATATGCATTTTATATTATTTTTGTTAATTTTATAATGTTAAACTTTAATAATAACAAATAATTGTTCAGAACTGATTATTGAGGATTGCTTATCAAAGTTTGCATTGTTGTCAGGCCCCGCCCCAGACCCCCCCATGGTGTCCCGCTTTACCAATGTTAAAATCTAGTCACCTTAATTTGGGGGGAGAAATGTAACAAGGCAAAAGAATCCCAGAGTTTCTGGGGAGTGGTGGCAAGTTGTATTTTAGAAACGAGTAGTCAGGACAGGTTTTTTATCAGGAAAGCAATAGGTGTGCAAGGACTTGAAGAAGCTTAGAGATTTAGCTAGGCAGATATTTGGAATAAGAACTATCCAGTGTGAAACATCCAAAGTATGCCCTTCAAGATAAATTCAAAGACAAACAAGCCCCCTGAGAATGAATAAAGGTTTTAACCAAGTTCATAATGCAACAAAAATCAGTATTATGATCATAAAGGAAGATATAAAACTGTCATTCTTTATAAATGATAGGTTTTCTAATAAGTACAAAAGAACCAGATATTAACCATTGTGATTAATGAGAAAGTTTAGTGAAGATTCTAGATATAAAAATCAATGTAAAATCCAATTTTATATCTACCATCAGTTAGAAAAGTCATTAAAAAGTATAGTCTTTTAAGTGCCATTAAAATAGCAAACAGTCTGATAGAAAAGTAGGCAAAGATTTTAAAAAAGCAGTTCTTAGAGGAAGAAACCAAATTCCCAATGGATATTGAAAAGATATTCAATTTCATTGGTAATTAGAAAAATGTAGATTAAACTCACTATGGCATGCCAATTTACATCTATCAGACTCGCAAAAATTTAAATCTGCTTATATCAATAATAGGGTAAGATATAATGATGCAACTCTTGCCCACTGGTTGAAGGAGTATACTTGCTGCAGACATATGGAAAACAAGTGGAAATTATCTGAGATGTGTTAAAGACACACACATTTTGAATCAGTATTCCATCCCTGAGTCTAGCCCATAGAGTCAATCTCGAACATGTGCATCAACAGATGTGTGGTACACAAGCATGTTCTCATCAGTAGCAAAGCACTGGAAATAATCCAAAAGTTCATCAGTAGCCCAGCTCTTAAAACAGTGCCTGGTATATAGTAGGTACCCAGTAACTAAAGGAAAAGGAGCTACATGGATATATAAATTAGAAATGATCCATAAAATGGCATACTATAAAATGCCATACTATCCAACAGTCTACTCAAATGTGGTCCAGCATCACAGGGTTTGTTCTTTTCTTCCTTTCTTGCTTGTATATAAGTTTTTTTTCCAACAGTGAAAAACTTAGATTCCAATACCCCAGACATGTGCTTTCATTTTGCCAAAATTGTTCTTTGCTATATAGATCTCATACTGTTTCTTACTCTTCCCTTCTGCATATTTTTAAAGATCAGTCCATGTTGCTGCGTGTGTATCTTGTCTCTTGCTTCCAACTAGTACTATTATTCATGGTGAAAATACATCCCCCCAACTTACTGATATGCATCTTTCTTTGCAGAAAAAAATTATATATATAATCTCCAAAAAGGCCTTAAGCAAAGGCTTCAGCAATAATCCCTAGGGAGAATCAACCTCTGCCTTTTTAATTGCTGACTGCCTCTAGCTTTTCCATCAGCTATTTTTCTTCGCATTAGCTCTATGAGAGCAAGAATTTTTTCATTGTTGTTGTTGATCTCTGATGTGCCTCCAGCGTCTAGAACACCTGTCAGCACATAGTCAGTGCTAAATTAATATTAGAAGAATAATTGAATGAGAGAAAGGTAAGGTCCTGGGCAATTTCAGGAGACCAAGGGAGAGAATCTAGTTTTAAGGTTAGTCAGACAAAATCAAAATATTTTACTTTCCTATTTGCCTCTTTCTAAACAGTGTTTGTCCTCACTCATGAAAACATTAAAGTGGCTATTAATAGAAACAGTATTGCACAATAGACGTGAGATCCAGTCCGGACTTCACCTCTTCCTGGTTTTGTGACTTGTCCTCAGGGTTCAGGTTATGACAACAATTTGTAGGTAAAATCACCCAGTAACTTGGGCATTTTGTGATATTGGTGACTGATGTAGATTAGTTGTTCTTTGTTTATTTCATCAATTCATAGGAATTGTTTATAGAGGAAAGCTATCAGCCATGTTATATCTGTTGTAAATATTTTAGTGAGTTTTGTGTTTCCCTTTTGATTTTGGCTAATTTTTTGAAGAAAGAAACTTGTCATTTCTATGTAATCATAATAATCTTTTCCTTTATTCAAAAATCTTTCTTCTTGGCTAAGAGTCCCACATGTGAATGACACTTACCAGTTAAATAATAATGCTGATTGTAAATTCAGATTAACAAGGATCACAGACCCCCCACCTAACCTGTCCCAGAGGCCCATTTTCCAACTCCTTACAAGCCCCTTCCACTGCAAGTCCAGGCAATAGGCATTAGTAACAAACCATTAGTCCCCTTTAAACTATTGGATTTTAGATGATGATTATCCTTCAGGATGGCTGTTGAAATTAAAAGGTGCTAAAAGATTATGTACCTCTTTATCTACCTTTATCTGAGAATGTCTTAATGTCCCTTCATTCCTTCATTCATGGATATAGAATTTGTGTTTGGCAGCCAGTGAGAGCATGCACTATCAACTCTGCTCCACATCATCTCCTTCAGTTTCCTTGATGCTACAGTTTTGTCTCTTTTTAATTTTTTTTTGTTTCAATAGTGTGTTTAATCATATTACTTTGGTTCCTTAAAAATACTTTTTGATTAATTCATGTTTTATAGTCAGTTAATAAACTGAAGAGATTTTACCTAGTCTGTTAAGTTACATCTTTTTGTCTTTCAGATTAGTAAGTAATTTTTTAAGCTTGAAAAAAGAACTTTAAACATATTTTTTGAAATGTATATGCAGGACATATGATTTTAAGTAATTGGCCACTATTCTGTTTCTGAACTAAATTGCAGCACACCAATTTAGGTTGAAACAGAATAGTGGTCTTATTAAAATTTTTTACTCAACCAATTACTCAAATACCCACTGGTATATGTATGTGCTGGGCTCCTTAAACAGTTACATGGGATTACCATAGATTTGTTCAAGTGTGATGCCAGATGTGAATTTTGAGAAGGCCTAAATACCCAGGTCAGATAGTCTTGTGAAACTGTGATGGAGTCATAATGAACTGATTTCTTGCAGTTTTTTAAAAGTCATGACCATATTAAACCTTGAGCATTTCCGTGCTTCATTAAGTAATCTGGGAAAACATGATTGAGTTTGGGCTGGATTTGGATTAGTTTACCTTTAATAAAGATTAAATTAAACCACGAAAGGGAAAGGCCATTTAAGCACATCAGCAACAAAGACCATAAACAAGTGCAAATGGAAAGTGCAGACAACCAGAGCAAGCAATGGATGAAGAGGAGTGCTCAGAAAGAGACGACGGGAAAATTCACCAATAAATATACGCGACTAGCAAATATACCAGAAAGGGAAAAAATACACGCATGTGTGTTTGGTGGCTTTCTCTCAGAGTTATTGCACTATGCGAATTAAAGAAAAACAAATGAGAGTTAAAGAAAGGTAAAATGGGCTGGCCGGCCAGGGAGGGAACCGCGCGAGAAGTGAAAGTGGTGTGAACTAGCTAGGCTTTCTGGATGTGCTTTCCGTACAGAATTAGCGAAGCATCCAGACCTTCCACTCCCACTCCACTCTAGAGGATTCCGCAGGAGCGACGACTGGCAGCTCCGCCTTCCAGTCACCTCAGACCGGGTTCTAGAAGCCCAGGAGGAGGCGGTGCAGCTAAGGGCCAGGCCTTCGTGGGCGGAGCTGTTTCGGTATCTGCAGCTCCGGATGAGGGGCGGGACTACTGTGGGGGCGGGGCTATTCTAGAGGCGGAGCTACCCAGGCGAGTGCTGCAGTAAAGAGGCGGTGAGGGGGCGGGGCGGGCTGGACGCGAGGAGGCTGTGGGGTGCTCCAGTCCTCGCGTCCGCCCGCCTCCTAGGCTCGAGCTCTAGTCGATCTATTGGTCCACAGGGCCTGTGCCAGGCCGGTGCCCATGGCAGCTTCGGCAGCTCTGTCGGCAGCGGCAGCAGCAGCCCTATCGGGCCTGGCGGTGCGACTGTCGCCCTCCGCCGCGGTCCGCGGCTCCTACAGCGCCTTCTGCAAGGGGCTCACGCGCACGCTGCTCACCTTCTTCGACTTGGCCTGGAGGCTGCGCATGAACTTCCCCTACTTCTACATTGTGGCCTCCGTGATGCTTAACGTCCGCCTGCAGGTGCGGATCGAGTGAGCGCCGCGGCAGCTCCAGTGGCCGGGCCCGAGGGTATCCCACAAGCCCACTCGTATGCTCCAGGCCCAGTCCCTGCATGAAGGACAGTGGGGCAGCCCAAGGCCACAGGGACGCAGCGGGGGGTGGAGGCGAGGCAAGGCGGCCAGTGCCAGTCAACTCTAGATCTCTGCAGCAGGAGGACGGACACCGAGCCTTGGCTCCTGTCACAACCGGCCTCAGATCGCGCAGAAACTCACTAAATGGTTCCTTTCTACCAGCCCAAGAAACTATTTGAGTTCAGGCGACCTGTTGCTTCATATTGGCCAAAGGGGGAACCAGAAGGAAGGGATTCTGCTTCAGCCACTTAATCTTTCAGGCCCAGAGCAGAAAGGTAGGAGGCGACAGGCTGGAATGGGGGCGGGGTTGCCATGACATCTAGATGTGGAGGCGCCTTGGTGGTTTGGGGAAATATGAAAAGTACCCGGGCAAACCAGCCCAAAAAGCCGTCGAGCCCAGCAGGGTAAAGGAAAGGAATCCACAGACGCTCCCCTCCTCCCCAGCCACAATTCCTCAGTAGAGTGAGGGGCGGCAGCAGCCTCAGCATCTCGCAGGTTAGCCCAGTATCAGTAGACCAAAGCGATCTCCCAGTCCCGCCTCCGGTCCAGTTACGGACCTCCTTTCCGCAGAGGGCCCGGTGGTGTCACCTGAATCCCGGGGAATGGAAGGGAATAGTCGGGGGAGTGGGGTGGTGGCGGCCCAGGGAAGGCTCTCAAGGAGAAAAGATGCTTTCATCCCTCTGTGGTGGGCATGGGAAGGATGCTTCTTTTCTGAGCCAAACCCCAGGGCTGTCCTCTTCTCTGTGCTGCCCCAGGGCTCTCTGAAGCTCCTGCACAGCCCTTGGCAAAACCGCCCTCGCCCTCTGAGGCCAGGGTACCAGTCTCTGCTTGTTCCTGCTCTCCCTGTGCTCCCCTAGCCAGTATTTGAGGACAGTCCCCTGCAGCTCTACCTTTGCATACAGGGAGCAGAGGGAGAGGCAATCCTCCCATCACTTCTCCCACAGCCCTGCTCTCACCCTAAGGCAGCAGCCTTTCTTCCCAGCTGCTCCTACCACAGCCCTCCAAGGGCCGGCCACAGAGGCCCTTCCTCCAACCACCAGTGGCCTTACTGATGGTGAGGCCTGCTCCAAGGAAAGCTAGGTCCCCAGATTCTAGGAAAGCTAGGCACCCCAGTGAGCCTACTGTGTATGGTGTACAGAATGAGACCTCCTGGAGCAGACAGCAGTTCTCAGGCTGGGGTTGGCAGAGCAGATGGAGGAGAGGATTGTAGAGAACACCCTTGGTGAAAATAAGGACCTCTCCAGGTGGCAAGGCAACTCTGAGGCCTCCATCTCTTTCTTTCTCTTCCAGGCACCGGCCTTTGTAGGTGGTTGTCACTGATTCCTCTAGCCTTGTCAAGAGTGGGATCCCTGTCTGTGGGGCACTCCTGGCTCTTGAGCTGCCTGGGGAGCATCTGAGTGAATGGCCTGGCCAGAAGAAGAGGAAGGGCCTTACCTGTAGAGGTACAACATGGGTGGGGCTCCCCAGTGATTGGGTCCTGACATGGGGAGGATGGGACATGTTCCCTGGGGACTGAGATCTCCTAGGAACATTAAGAGAGAGGTATCCTCCTTCTCCTGATGACGGAGGAAGCAATGGAGCTGAGTCTGCCCCTTGGTTCTGCAGGCCCCCACCTCCTGCCACAGTCTTCTCTAAGACCTGGCATGTGGGAGCTGGGACACAGGGCTCCCAGGCAACCTAGGGAGAGAGGGGTGCAGGACCAAAGAATCTGAGGACCTAGCTTTCCTTGTAGCAGTATGGAAGGTCACAGGGGAGACCCAGCAGAACAGTAAGCAATATAAGATAAAAGAGAGAAGGGTCCCAGAAACTCCTGTGGAGCCAAGTTCTCACCCACAGTGCCTACCCTCCCCACCTGCCCTGTACTTGACCAAGGGATCCTCAGTGGTTGAGTGGCACAAGCTTCCCAGTTTGGTGGTGGAGTGGGGGTGATGGTGGCTGCATGGTTCCTGGGATATGATGTAAACAAGAGTGTTAAGGGATAGACCTGGGGTGGGACAGGGCTGGGACCCATGGCATGACCGCATCTCTCTGTCCCCAGGCTCAGCTCCCGATCCCCAGGATCACACACGAGAATCTCATCTGCATGGGCTTGGATCAGTCCTGGGGGTTCCAGGCATGCTGCTAACAGGTGCACCAAGAGTGACCCAGAAGGGAACCAGGAGGGACCCTGGCCCTCGCCCCCATCCCTGTTCCCACATCTCTGGCACTAGTACCTGGAGGCCCATATTCTCAGTTCCTGGGACTGAAAACTGCAGCTGTCTGGTCAGCCCTGAGGCTGAGCAGCCCGGCCTCTTACCATCTGCCTTCCTCAGCTGCCCACTGGAGCCAGGACCCAATTGAAGCTCTCTGGCTGCCTCACCCCAGGATGGAGCTGGCTGGTGGCTGCCATGTGCCCCTGTGTTTGCTCACAGCCAGGGCCCAATGGTGTGCTTCTTTGTGCCAAGTGTCCTGCTGGCCCTTCTTATTAACCCCACCCCATCCCCCCTGGGCCCCTTATCAGCCTGCTGACCCCATGCACAGATCTCAGGATGCCTCTGAGGGATAAGAGGCTTCTGGGCTGGAGGAGAGCAGAGGGGCGAGTCAGGGTCCTCCTTGGGTCATACTCAGATGTGGCCCTTTCCAATCCTGGTCTCACCATCTGAGTGACTGCATCCCTGGCTCCAGCCTCTTCCTGGGCCATCCAGGAAGGGAAGAGGAGGGCCATCCTTGTACAAGGGGCTTGGCCTGGGGCCAGGAGGCCATCCCCACTGCAGGGAGAAATGAGCTTCAGGGGTCCCTGCCCTCAAAGTCCCCACTGCAGGGACCCCACGTACCCCCATTCCGAGGGGCCAGTCTTCAGTGGCTTCAGCTGGGGCTGTGCTGGCCCAAAGACTGGCTTTCAGCAGAGTGTTCCTGCCCCTGATTTCTTGCCCTTCCTGCCAGCAGTGGGTGGCTCAGGTGCTGTAGCTTCCTGCCTCCCCGTACCTACCACTGGACCCTTGCTGCGTGAAGGGGTCTCCATGCACTTTATTTGCAGTTTGTTTTCCAGGTAGCGCTTCTACAAATTCAGATACTGACCGGAATGACTTCTTTTCTGTGTGTGATTAACTCTACTGGTCAGCACAGGCTGGTTGGAGGAATGTTCTTGTTTCTGGTGTTGTCATGTCTTATTGTTTGTCTAAGTTTTTTAAAAAGTCTTTGATTTGGCACAGTGCAGCCCTGACTGGAAGCCTCCTGTGTTTGGTGGGTGTGATGCAATGGCCCAGGAGGAGAGAGGCCCAATGGTGAGGAAGTCACCAGCTCCGATGACCAGGAGCTGAGAACCCTGGTCCCACAGAAGCCTCAGAGGGTTAGGCTGGGGTAGTAGTGAGAGGGTAGCTGCAGGGAACATGTTGGCTATTCAGAAGCTGAGCCAAGACCTAATTTGACCCAGAACACTGTCCCAGGAGAAGCAGACAGTAGCCTAGCCTGGCCCAAGAGGTAGCAGTTTGTCCCTTTCACAACCTTTGTTCAAATGACCTAAAACATAAGTCCTTTCTTCCATTTTATAGCCTGGTGTTCAAGAGTTATGAATTCATTTGAACCCCCAGGGTGTGCGAGGGCGAAGTGAAGTGAAACAGATGACCTGTGGGTCATTTTGTGTATCACTGAGATCCCTCTCCCTGCCTGGGGCCTCTCCTACTGCCCCTGCCAGCCAGGTGGCTGTTGGAGTCCTGGAGAAGATAAACTGGAGGCTCTGGAAGCCCACTTCCCTTCATCCTTCATCCCATCTTGGACTCCAACTCTGTCCCATCAGAGTTCCACTCTCAGTGGGTCCCCAAAGAAGCCCCAGCAGGGTTTCTGGAGCTACAGGAGCTATAGGGGTTGGCCAATGGAAGAGGGCTGGGGAGGAAGGTAGCAGGGTGGGTTAGAGGAAGGCCTATGGGCCCAAAGAAGAAGGCATCCTGAGAATACGGTGCTATGCTCAAGCTGAGGACCACAGCCTGGGATGAGGGGCCCTGGGTCCACCTTCTACCTGGTGCCAAGGGGAACCCAGAGACCAGAGCACATTGACAAGACGGACCCTTCAATAGCACTGGTGGTGATGCCCTGTGACATCTGCCTTCATAGGAGGGATAGGCCTCAGTCCCTGCCAGTCCCTGAGCTTCCCTCCCCTTTGTCCAGATGCTCCTGTTCAGTCCCTGATGGTCCCACCACACTGTAGGGACCACCTCATTTGGTACACAGAGATGGGAGATGATCAGCCTAGGGCCTGAGGTCTTGTGAAGAGGGAGAACCACCCCTCCTCTTCATCTCACCCTCTGATCCCCCCACCCCGGGGAAGGGGAAGGACAGGCAGGCTGATCCTGCTCTGGTGAAGAGCTGTGCCTAGGAGACCAAAAGCTTGTGCCCTGAGCCCAGCTCTTCTGCTTGTGACAGTGTGGCCCCAGGCAAGTCTTAGACACCCACCAGTTTTCAGAAGGATAACCTGGGGTCCTAGTGGGAAGTTAATGTGAAATCTATTGAATATGTCATCATATCTCACATGGAGCAGCTTTGTCCCAAGTTAAGGGAACCAAGTGAAGGGAGCAGACATCTGATGAGAGCCTGCTGTGTGTCAGGCACCACGCTAGGTGCTTTGCATTGCCAATCTCCTCATAGTCCTGTGACCACCTAATGAGTATCTCCATTTCACAGAGAAACCAAGAATTAGAGCCCAGTCTGAAATAGATCCCCAAGCATGAGCTCTTTTCTGGAGCCTCTAAAGCCCCGTCGGGGCAGTGAATCAGGCTGGAAGGATGGTGGGATGGCAAAGGTGGAACGTGATCCTGTCCTGTCTGGGTGGGGTCCAGCAGACAGAGAAGAAATCTAGGGCTTGGGGGACTGAGCTGCAGTCACACTGAGATAGGTTCATCTGTCTTCCCTCCATCCCATCTCTAGAGACTGACTGGAACCTCAGCAACTGTGTCAGGAGAGAGCAAGCTAAACACTCAGTTCCAGGGGGCACTAGAGCAAAAAAGAAAATGGGAAATGTAAAGACCAGGCAAGGACTCATCCTACTCTTACCTCATCCCACCCCTGGGTTTTAGGTGAATTTTCACTTGGGAGGGGACCCTACTACAGGTACTTTGAAACTTTCTCCTCCCACTTCCTGTTTATCTTTCCATGTTAAGTATTTTTCCAAACCAAATACTGCCTATTATTGCCCATTATGTATTTCTCATTGTCTCTTGGTTATTTCCCTTTGTTGCTTATTCAGGAAGTTCGGTTTTTTTGGTTGTTGATGGTGTTTCTTTTTGTTGTTTTGTTTTTATAAATGATGCAGTGACAGAAAAGTTAGACTTCATGAAAATTTTAATATTTTTGTGTATCAAAGGGCACTATTGAGAAAGTGAAAAAACAATCTATAGGGTGGGAACAAATACTTTTTAAATATATATCTGATAAGAGATTTGCATTCAGAATTATAAGAAGAACACTCACTGCTCAATAACAAAAGAAGACAACCCAATTTCATTATGGGCAAAGGGGTTCAATAGACATTTCCTCGAAGATATACAAATTGCCACCAAGCACATGAAAAGATGCTCAACATCATTAGTCATTAGGGAAATGCAAATAAACACCACAATGAGATACCACTTTACACCTGAGGATGGTTATTTTTAAAAATAAAATAACAAGTGTTAGTGAGATGTAGAGAAACTAGAACCTTTGTTCATTGCTGTTGGGAATGTAAAGTGGTGCAGCCACTATGGAAAACAGGTGGTTCCTCAAAAAGTTAAGCCTAGAGTTATCCTATGGCCTTGCAATTCCACTCTGAAGTATATACTCAAAGGACAGAAAATATATGAAATGTTCAGAATAGGTAAATCCATAGAAACAGAAAGCAGATTAATGTTTGCCATTGGCTGAAGGAGGGGGAAAAGAGAATTATCGCTTAATGAGTACAAGGTCTCCTTTTATGGTGATGAAAATATTTTGCAACTAACCAGTGGTGGTAGTTACACAACATTGTGGAAATACTAAATGCCACTGAATTATACATTTTAAAATGGTTGATTTTATCTTAGTGGATTTCAACACTATAATGAAAAAAAGTGCTTGCTGATGAATATTGTTGCTTCACCATCAGGCCATTCCTATAGATAAACTTCTCTTCTGGACTTTCATTCAATCCCCTATGGACCTTGCTCTGCCCCTCTGATCTTGAAAGCTCACAAAAGAAGCCCCATCCCATTAGCTCCAGAGCAATTCCAGCACTCAGATCTTTTCCCATTAGAGCATCTCAGACAGACAGTGGGGATCTCTAGTGAATGACTGTGTCCTCAGAACCAGTCTGGCCACATCCTCACCTGCCTGCCCATGGAAAGCAGCACAGACTTCCTGACTGTCCTTGCTGCCTGCACTTTATAGGAAGAGCAGAAAGCTCCTCCCACCCAGCAGGCTTGCCCATATTGCCCTTGGGCTGGGTTCCTGCTCTGACGCTGGGGCCTTCTCCTTGCACATGGATGTCCTGGTCTTGTAGGCACATTGGATGCTGGCCACATGTGAATGCCTGCTCCCTCTGGGACCCAACCCTACATCAGCTCATGTGCCCAGTTCCTTCCAGAAAGAGGATCGGAGGGGTAAGCAGAACTCTAGGCAGTGGAGAGAAGCTACCTCAACACAAGCTCCAGTATCACCCTGATGGAGAGCATATGTTGAGTCCCTCCAGCAGGGTGACCAGACCCTCAGAGATTCAGAGGGACCAGCCAGCTGGAACTTCCAAGGGCTTGCCCCCCCAGGCCCTAAGACTGGGAGATGGTCTCACTGTATTTGTATCACTGTATCTGATCAGCTGGCCCGCTGCTGCCATGCCGACAGTGGCGCACACACCGGTCACTGTTGCCACCTGTCCCAACTCAGCTACCTAGATCCAGGCTCAACTTTGGGCCCTCCCTCTCCCAGTTCTGCAGAGCAGTTCCCAAGGCCTCTGACTCCAGATTGACCCATGCTCTAGCACCAGCCATTTCTCAGAAGGCTCTCTCTGTGGCCACCAGAGTCCCTCTTTACAATCAAGGCTGCTCTTTCCCTAATAACCTGGTCCACAGAATCAGGAGTGAGGTGTCCCCATTCACTGAGCCTTCCTTCCCCACACACCCATTTATACCACATGCCCCCAGTGTTTGCAAAGTCAGAGGGGCTTCAAGCTCCAGGAATGGCCTACAGGACACCCTGAGAATGGACTCATGACCTGTTCCTTGCTCCTCTCCATGTCTGACCCTGCAGTAGGTCCCAGGCACAGATTCCCATGTGGGCAGTTAGAAGAGGCACTCACAGGGCACACCTGAGTGCAGAGCAGGTACCTGGGTGCGTGTGAGGGCTCCCCTGGCAGGAATTCACCTCCTGCCTTACCAAGGAACTGGTCTGAGTTATGGACACCATTGCTACTTCCAGGGCAAGGTTAAATCAGAAATGCCAGACCACCCAGATCAGCAGAGCTGCAAGATGGCCTACCCAGTTTCCAGAGACCAGTACCCAAAGATCTCTTTTTTCAAATCATGCATGTTCAAAAGAAGTGTCAGGGCACACGCAACAATCCCAGGGGCTACATCCGACACAGCTGGAAGGCAATTCCCCCGCCATGTTCTGCAGGTGCATTCTGGACAACCTTTCTGGAATGTCTTTCTAAAGGCCTTTCCAGGGGAAGACATGGCTAATCCAAGCTCTGGTTAAAGCAGTTTTTATTCAGATGTGATGTGAAGCCTTGCCCCAGGCCCTCTGTAGTGTTTCCCGTGTGTCTTTTCCTACTTCCCTCTTCTATAGGCTTTACCTGTGGGAGTGCAGAGGGCAGAGGCCTGCCTGTGGACTCAACAGATGGTTTGGAAGTTCAGCTCCTGGGCTCACCAGCTCTAGAAACATGGGAATATCCCTGCACCCCTCTGCACCTGTCTCCCCCTCTGCCCCATGGGTGCAGCAGTGTGTGGGGAGGAAGCAACGGCCAGGGTGTCTACCAATGTTTGAAACCTTTGAAACCGGCAGGTTCATTTCTCTTCCATTTCCTATATTCTCACTCCGACTTCCAAGGTGATGGCAACTTTCCACACCCATTCCCTGGGAATGATTGCAGTTCCAGGTTGCATCGCTGGGTTCACTTTTTCCTGATGTCAAATTTAGGAAAATGTCAGACCACATCCCTCTGGGAATCACAGAAAAATGGCTAAAGTTGAGGCCCTGCAGTCTCTCACTGACACCCGCTTACACCATTCCTGTGCCCCACGACCCTGTGGCCTTTTTTCTTTTCCCCTTATCAAAACCTGCCTTGCAGCAGTGACTGGTCTGTCTTGCTGAAGGGCTTAGCAATTCCCTCCTAAGAAACCCTTGCACACTGTTGATAGGTATATAAATCAGTATAGCCATTATGAAAAACAGCATGGAGATTCCTCAACAACTTAAAAGTAGAACTTACATATAATTAGTGGTCTCACTTCTGGATCTATATGTAAAGGAAATGAAATCAGTACAGATATGTTCACTCCTATGTTCATTGCAGCACTATTCATAATAGCCAAGACATGGAATCAGCCTAAGTGCCCACTAATGTAAATCCTATCATTTGCAATAAAATGAATGAAACTGGAGAATATTACCCTATGTGAAACGAGCCAGGCACAGAGAGACAGATACAACTGAATCTCACTTATATGTGGAATCTAAAATAGTTGAGTTCATAGAAGTACAAAGTAAGATGGTGGTTGCTGGGGACAGGACAGGGGTAGGGGCAGGCGCTTGGGGAGATGTTGGTCAAAGGGGTACAAAGTTTCAGATAGACAGGAGGAATATGTTATAGAGATCTACTGTATAGCACTGTTAATAATAATCTACCATATACTTGAAAATTAGGAAGATAGTTGATTTTAAATATTCTCACAATAAGAAAATAATAAGTATATGAGATGACGGCTATGTTAGTAAGTTTGCTTCAATCAGTGTGTACACAGTATGATTATCAAAACATCATGTTGTACTCCATAAATATAAACAATTAAAATATGAAATTCTACACCTTACATATATAGAAATTTTATGTCAAAATTATTTCAATAAACAAGCTTTCTATTGAAACACCCTCCCAAGGGATTTCACTTGTAGTTCAAAGGAGATGATGCTATTCTCTTTAGAGCAAGCCAGTCTTGAACTGGAAAAAACTTGTCACTACCTTAGACAAAATTAGCTTTCTGTAAATGAATAATAAACCATAAGGGTGAGATATGTAGCTTTTCAAAAGTTGTATGAGGCACACAATCTTAAGCAAATAAAAACCTATGTTCCAGGGTGGTGTCTGTGGCTCAAAAGGGTGCCGGCCCCATATGCCAGAGGTGGTGGGTTCAAACCCAGCCCTGGCCAAAAAACCCCCCCCAAAAAACCTATACTCCAGTTAGGTTATGTGCTTTTGATTCCTACATGCTCCAGAACATTGATTTGCAAACAGGACTGGAGAGCCCACTGTCCAGATAAGTCATAGGGGGCTTTTAAGAACACAGCAAACACTGGGAGTGGGTCAACTGTGTTTTAAACTAGGCACAGTGTGGTTCAAGCAGGCTTTGCAAGGTTTGAATCCTGGCTCTTCGGCTTTTGAGCTAGGTGACTTTGGCCAGGTTCTTCATCCTCTTTGGGCTTCCCTTTCTTCATTTGCAAAATGATTAGTAATTCATAGGGCCCTGTGAAGAAACAATGAAAGAATGTACACAAATAAATAAGCATTTAACAGAAAGTCTATATTAGTTTCCTAGGGCTATAGTACGAAATTACTATAAACTCAATGGCTGAAAACAACAGAAATGTGTTCTCTGTGTTCTGGAGGCTGGAAGTCTGAAATCAAGGTGTTGGTAGGACGATGCTCCCTCTGAAGGCGCTAGTGGAAAATGTTTCTTTGCCTTATCCCAGCTTCAGGGGGTTGCCAGAAATCCTTGGAGTTCCTCGGCTTCTACATACATCACTCCAGTAGCTGCCTCTGGCATCATGTGGACTTTTCTCCTGTGAGTCTCCTGTGTGTCTTTGCTCTTCCTAGAAGAGCACCAGTCTTGGATTCAGGACCCACCCTAGTCTGGTATAACCTCATTTTAACTGATTACATTTATAAAGACAGTATTTTCAACTAAAGTCATTCTAAGGTTCCTGCTAGACATGGACTTTGGGGGACATAATGCAGCTTAGTACAGTGCCTGACATATGAAAGTAGTCATTAATGAGTACAAGTCTTTATTAGTGCTTAGCTTTATTGTTTATTTATTTTGAGACAGAGTCTCAGTATGTCACCCTTGGTAGAGTGCCATGTGTCACAGCTCACAGCAACCTCCAACTCTTGTCTTGGGCTTAAGCAATTCTCTTGCCTCAGCCTCTCAAGTAGCTGGGAGTACAGGCACCTGCCACAATGCCCAGCTATTGTTTGGTTCTAGTTCTCATTGTTCTTTGGCAGGTCCAGGCTGGATTCGAACCCGCCAACTCTGGTGTATGTGGCTGGCACCCTAACCACTGAGCTACAGGTGCCAAGCCTAGCTCTTAACTTTATTTGTGGCTATTGATACTGAGTCTCAGGGATGCCCAAGAGGCAGTGCTGTGTCAGTGATCAAGAGCACAAGCTTTATTGTTCAGTTCTGCCACTTAACAAGGGATTGTGGGACTATCAGTTAACCTCTCTGAGCCCCAAAGTCATGAATGGAGAAAATTAGAATGTTTCACCCAACCCGCAGGCTGCTGTGGGGATTAAACATGGACATGCATGTGTAAGTGCCTCACCCACACATGGAGGCTGCTATAATAAGAGCATAACAACAACAGCATGGCACACATTCTTGTCCTGGAAATAACTAACTTTCATGCCACCATGTCTGAGCCTGGTTCATCTATTTCTCCCCTGCCAGCCCTCATTTGCAGTCGGGAGTAGCAGACACTGAAGGTTTCAGAAAAAGAAAGGGAGAGAAAAAGAAAACATAAAACAGGGGGAATTCTACCCATCAACATATTTTCTGGTTTTGGAAAAGACAGCCATTCTCTGAGTTTGACAGTCATACTACAACTTCTGTAAATCAAAAGTGAGCCCTCCCTAAAACTCAGTTTTCCTCTGTTGGTCTCCAGCTTTGGTGGAAACATCCCAAGTCCCTTTGTGCCTGAACCTTTGGTTTCCTGCAGCCACTGGAACAAGTTGCTTGGTGCTCTCTCGCTCTCTCACAAGTTCCTCTTAAGGAAAATTTAAGGAGAATAGCTCAGTCACAGTCCTTTCCCCACTACTTTCTCACCTCTAGTTCACCCAGCATTCTCTATGCTTCTCTATCATCTATTTCTTACAAGGAGAACAGGGTTTTTCTCAGCTTCTTAGGCCACAGGGGGATCAAAGCTATAAAGTCAGCCACACTTTCTTTCTCTGGAACCATCATGTAACTTTAGACTACTGTACCTCACGCTGGGCTCCTGAGGCCTTTATGTCTCCATCACCCAGTCAAAATAGACCTGTTCTTAAGAATGCTCTCTGCTGGCAGCGCCCGTAGCTCAGTGGGTAGGGCACCGGCCACATACACCAAGGCTGGCTGGGTTCAAACCCAGCCTGGGCCTGCTAACACAACAATGACAGCTGCAACAAAGAAAATAGCCGGGCATTGTGTTGGGCACCTGTAGTCCTAGCTACTTGGGAGGCTGAGGCAAGAGAATCGCTTAAGCTCAAGAGTTTGCTATGAGCTATGAACCATGCACTCTACCCAGTGTGACAGCTTGAGACTCTGTCTCAAAAAAAAAAAAAAAAAAAAAAAA
>NW_003852773.1:73052-85772 GCF_000181295.1 Otolemur garnettii
AAAAAAAAAAAAAAAGAATGCTCTCTGCTTTCTCTTTTTTTTTCTCACTCTGGCTCAGGCTGGTCTTGAACTCCTCAGCTCAGACAATCCACCTGCCTCAGCCTCCAAGAGCCACTGAACCTGGTCTTCTCTCTGCTTTCTAATCCATATTGGTAGCTCAATCTGAGTCTTAAAGCTCATTTCTTTTTTTTGAGACAGTCTCACTTTGTCACCCTGGGTAGAGTGCTGTGGTGTCATAGCTCACAGCAACCTCAACCTCTTGGGCTCAAGCGATTCTCTTGCCTCAGCTTCCCAAATAGCTATGACTACAGGTACCTACCACAACACCCAGCTATTTTTAGAGACAGGGTCTTGCTCTTGCTCAGGCTGGTCTCAAACCTGTAAGCTCAGGCAATCCACACAGCTCGGCCTCTCAGAGTGCTAGGATTACAGGTGTGAGCCACCTCGCCCAGCCCTACAGTTCTTATTGAAAGTTTTGACTCTGGTTTATAGATCAATCTGGTGAGTTTGGCTCAATTCTTGACTCTTGAAGAAATGAATTCATTACCCTGCAATGGTGAGGACCAACCCTTAGACATGGTAACCAAGCAGGCTCTGATCATATATCTGACCGCCTATGGCACATCCAAGTGTTGAAACTTAAAATGTTCCAAGTTGAAATTGTCTTTTCTAATAACCCAAAGTATCCTTCTTTTCTTCCTTGGTACTCTATCTTGGGTAGTGTCACCACCCTCCACTCAACATGTCAAGTCATCTCTGAGCCTACTGTGTCCCTCTCTCCCCATATCTAATTAGTAAGACTCCACTTCCTATAGTTTCAGAAATTCATCCCCCTTATCATTCCTATCAGCTTTGCATTGGTTTAGATGAAAATAGTTTTCCCCTTGACTCTCTCTGAGTTTTCTGTCCCTGTCTCCCTGTTCTCAGGTGTGATAGTTAAGTTTAGGTATCAACTCAGTTGGGTTAAGGGATAGACAGATAGCTGGTAAAGCATTGTTTCCAGGTATGTCTGTCAGAGTATTTTCAGAAGATATTGACATTTGACTCAGTAAACTGAATAAGGGAGATGTGTCCTCACCTAACACAGGTAGGCTCCATTCAATCGTCTGAGGACTCAGAACAAAGAGGCAGAGGAAAGGTGAGTTCACTTTTTCTCTCTTCTAAAGCTGGAACACCCCATCTTCTTCTGCCCTTGGACATCAGAACTCCAAGTACTCTGGCCAGTGGACTCTAGGACCAGTGACTCCCAAGTTCTCAGGTCTTCAGAGTGGACTGAGTTATGCCACCAATTTCCCTGATTCTCCAGCTTGCAGGTAGCCTATCATGGGACTTCTTGACCTCCATAATCACATGAGCCAATTCCCCTAATAAGTCCCCTCTCATATATCTATGTCTATTTATCCTATTTGTTCCATTTCTCTGGAGAATCTTGACTAATATACCAAGTTTTCAGCCCCACCCTCCAACAATGCCAAATTTATACTTCTCATGTGACACATGGAAATGACCCAGGGAAAAATATAAAAATGGCAAAGCCACTTTCTTCTCAAACATCTTTCAACAAATCTCAAGGATTAGGATTGGGCCACATCTCCAGAGCCTATTACCTCTTTTCTCCGAGTATAATTTCCAGTGTACAGTGTACACTGTGAGGTGTTTTTCCTCCTCTCCAGAGAATAGCAAGCTTTGGCCACTACACAAAGGCCAGAGATACATATGTGAGGATTGTGGAGGTGTTGAGGTAAATCTCCTGACTCTGCTAAGCGTAAGGCAGAGATAGGATGATTGGTAGGGTGAAAGAAGATATGGTAAGGCAGAGGTAGCATGACAGAAGCTCATATAAAAAAACAGGAAAATGAAATAGAAGTAGGAAGACCAGAATTAAAAATAGCACACACAGAGTTTAATCTTGTTTAAACTGTTATCAGAAGTTATTGTTTCCTTAACTCTGAGCAGTTTCTCATTACACCGCAGTGCCTGGTTTTATAAAAGCTTTGTAAGGGAAGAATCAAAATAGATTAGTCAGAAGTCTACTTCTAGCATGGCAACATGAGGAACTGTGTAGACCCACTCCCAAGTGAAAATAGTGAAAATAATTTCAAAGCCAACCACTGAAAGTCTCTGGAAATGATCATAAGGGAGCATAGCAAATGAAGAAACATTTATATAAGAAAGTCTACTGAAATTTCATTTCTTGGTGTATTTGCTGGGATTTGCCTTTGAGGTACTTTAACTTTGGGTATGTGTTTGTGTTTTCATTGTTTCCTATATCTATATTTGTGTTTACACAAAGGATTTTGGAATTTTCTACATGGAAAAATGCTAAAACGTGCATGTAGTCTGACTGTTTGGTCTGATCGATGGGTATCTTTTTTTCTGAAAACTACCCACTGCACAGGCACCTTTCTCTTGGTTGTGTGACTGAGTTCCCTGGAAATAGCTATTTGGTCTGATACTTGTCACCTCAACCAAATTGAACCATATTGTCTTTGTTCTATTTATTTTGGAGTACTGAACTAGACTCCAAGACTGAGTGATTTCATCTGTAACCTAACATGTGATCTATCCTGGAGAATTCCTTGTGTGCACTTGAGGAAAATGTATATTCTGCTGTTGTCAGTGCAATGCTCAGTATATGTCTATTAGGTCCATTTTGTCTAATAGTGCTATTCAAATCTGCTGTTTCATAACAAGTATCTCTTCTGACTACAGTGGAATAAAACTAAAAAAAAATTTCTTTTGAGACACAAGTCTCACTTTGTCACCCCCAGTAGAGTGCCACAGCGTCATAGCTCACAGCAACCTCAAACTCTTGGGCTCTAGTGATTCTCTTGTCTCAGCCTCCTGAGTAGCTGGGACTATAGGCACCCACCACAATGCCCAGCTATTTTTAGAGATGGGGTCTTGCTCTGGCTCAGGCAGGTCTTGAACCTGTGAGCTCAGGCAATCCACCTGAGCCTCACCCTCCCAGAGTGCTAGGATTACAGGTGTGAGCCACTGCACCCTGCCAAAACTAAAAATTAATAGCATAAGAAAAACTGGTAAATTCACAAATATATGGAAACTAAACAATACATTTTTGAACAACCAGTAGGTCCAAGAAGAAATCAAATGGAAAATGAAAAAATACGATAAGTGAAAGTGAAAACACATACCAAAACCTATGAAATGCAGTGAAAATATATAAAAACATAAAGTTTACAGTCATAAACATATGTTAAAAATACATATCTCAAATAAAAAAAAACCTGACTTTAACCTCAAGGAACTAGAAAAAGAAGAACAAATTAAGCCTGAACATAGCAGAAGGGAGGCAATAAAAATCAGTTCAGAAATAAACAGAATAGAGAAAGCAAAATAATAGAAAAAATTAAATAACCCAAGGGTTGTTTTGGAAAACATAAGCAAAATTGGCAAACAAATATTTATATAGACTAACTAATATAAAAGAGAGAAGACTCTGACATTTGTATATTACCAGTGTCCTGTAACTTTGCTATAATTACTTATTCATTTTAGGAGTTTTTCTGATGATTTTTACACATTTTCTATGTCAACAAATGTAAGGGTTAACAGAAATACTAAACTACATCGTAAGAGGAAGTACTAGGCTAATTCAACCCCTACGTGAAAAGGCCGGATGAAAAGACCAGTACTGGTAAGAAAACCGGATAGAACTAGCTACATTGTACAAGACTTAGACAGAAACGCAGAGCACAGCGCAGGGCCCCTCCCGTCAGAATAGCATAACCCCTCCGCCCTCCCCTCACATTTTAAACCTATCATAGGCCAAAGACTACATTCCTAGCCTTATATAGATTCAGCTTCATGAAGTAACCACGCCCCCTCAACTAACCCTATATAAGATTGTACTGATCCCAAATAAACAGCTTGGCTCAGCCTTCTTCCTATACTGTATGAGTGGTTGTGTGATTGTGTCTACCCTTTCCTTCTCCCTCTCATACACCGATCACGAACTCCCCGACATCGCCTGCCGGTCGGGCAGTGTCAAACAAACATGTCACTTGTTTTGTGTCTTCTTTCCCAAACAGTTTACCTTGCATTTCATTACTTGGCTTACTCCATTAATTGGGACTTCAGTATGATCTTGAAGAAAAAGTGGTGCAAGGAGGCATCATTACCTTATTCCTGAATTTATCTGGAAAGCTTCTAGTTTCTCCTCATTGAGTATGATATTCGCTGTAGGTATAACATAGATATTATTTATCAAGTTGAAAATGTTTCCCTGTATTCCTGTTTCACTCAGAGGTTTTACCATTAATCAATGTTAATTTTTGTCTGATACATTTTCTGCATATGATGATATTATTTTGAACATAATCTTTGTATGCTGAAATCCAACTTGGCCATTCAAAACTGTACTAATTTAAATTAAAAATTCAAAGCTAGAACACAAATGTCTTAACACTGTAATTGGGTAAATGAGGTGAAGGCTATGTTTATTAGTAGGATGTAAGCACTCCAATTTGTACAAATAATCAATACATTGAATCCCATAATGGCAAAATTATATTCGTGATCTATGTACAAATGATTTAATAAAAGAAATTCAAAGCTAAAAAAAATGAGCTTATTCACTGCTCTTTGTATTTCAATAAAAGAGAAATTGATAGACTAAAAAAAAGAGAAGACTCAAATAGAATCAGAAATTAAAGAAGAAATTTTACAATTGATGATACAGTAATGAAAGGAATCCTAAGAGGCTACTATAAATAACAAATTCTTTTTTTTTTTGAGACAGTCTCTCTATGTCGCCCTGGGTAGAGTGGCATCACAGGTCACAGCAACCTCAAACTCTTGGGCTTAAGTGATTCTCTTGCCTCAGCCTCCCAAGTAGCTGGGACTACAGGCACCCACCACAGTGCCCAGCTATTTTTGTTGTTGTTGTTGCAGTTGTCATTGTTGTTTAGCTGACCCAGGCTGAGTTCAAACCTGCCAGCCATGATGTATGTGGCTGGCACCATAACTACTGTGCTACGGGTGCCGAGCCAAATAACAAACTCTTAATCAGTTTGATTTAAGCATTCCACATTGTATATATCAAATCATCACATTGTACCCATACATATATACAGTTATGATTGAATAAAAATTTAAGTTAAAAATAAATGAATAAATAAATGGATAAACCAGAAAGAATAGAAAAAAATCTTAGAAATATACACTATGCCAAGACTGAATCAAAAAAAAAAATGGAAAGTGTGAACAGATATGTAATGGGTAAAGAGACTGAATTAGTAATCAAAAACCTCCCAAAAAGTAAAACTTGGGACCAGATGGCTTCATTGGTAAATTCTTTTTTTTGTTGTTGTTATTTCAGTTTTATTTATTTATTTATTTAAATCATAACCATGTATATTAATGCATTTATGGAGGATAATGTGCTGATTTGATATACAATGTAGAAAGCTTACACCAAATTTGTTAACATAACCATCACCTCACTTACTTATTTGTTGTGGTAAGACATTTATACTCTACTCTTAATAGTTTCGAGATGTACCATTGCATTATGCACATTAGGTGAGGTCCTACCAAATACTCTCCCTCCTCCCCGCTTCCTCCCTCCCCTTCCCTCTCTCTCCTCTTCCCTCCTTCTTTCTGGACTATAGTTTTGTTTTATCATTCACATGAATATGTAGGTGATTATATATTGGTTTCATAATAGTACTGAGTACTGGATGGCTTCATTAGTAAATTCTAACAAACATATAAAGAATTAATGCCAACTCTTCTCAAACTCTTCCCAAAAAATGATTAGGAGGGAATATTTCTAAACTTATTTTATAAAGCCAGCATTACCATAATACCAAAAGCTGACAAAAACAACACCAGAAAATTATAGGTCAATATTCATGATAAATATATATGCAAAAATCCCTAACAAAATAAAAGCAAACTGAATTCAATAGCATATTAAAAATATCATATTTGTGACCAAGTGAGACTTATCCTTGGGATATAAGGATGATTTAACATAGGAAAACCAATTAACATGATATATTACACTAACAGAATTAAAGACAATGAAATGTGATCACCTTAATAGATGCAGAAAAGGAGTTTGACAAAATTCAACACAATTTCATAATAAAAACTCTCAACCAACTAGGTATATAAGGATATTGCCTCAAAATAAGGATATGAAAAGTCTACAGGTAACATCATACTCACTGCTGAAAAACTAAAAGTTTTTCCTCTAAGATCAGGAACAAGGAAAAGATGACCACTCTTATTACTTCTATTTAAAATAGTACTGGAAGTCCTGGCCAAAGTAATTAGGCAAGAAAAGGAAATGAAAGGTATCCAAATCAGGAAATTTTCCCTGTTTTCAAATGACATGATCTTACATATAGGAAACCCTAAAGATTTCATGAAGAAACTTAGAATTAATAACAAATTTAGTAAAGTTGCAGGATAAAAAAATCAATATACAAAAATCAGTTGTGTTTGTATGCACTAAAATAAACTATCTGAAAAGGAAATTAAGAAAACAACCATATTTACCATAGCATCAAAAAGCCTCCAAAATGCTTTAGAATATACTTAACTAAGTAGATAAGACTTTTTTTTGTTTGTTTTGTTATGGTTTTTGAGACAGAGTCTCACTCTGTCACCCTGGGTAGAGTGTCAGGGCATCCTAGTTCACAGCAACCTCAAACTTAGACTCAAGTGATCCTGATAAATCTCAATGACCCATTAGAGCTCAAGGCCTCAGCCTCCTGAGTAGCTGGGACTATAGGTACTCACCACAATGCCCAGCTATTTTTAGAGATAGAGTCTCACTCTTGCTCAGGCTTATGTCAAACTCCTGAGCTCAAGCAATCTACCTGCCTTGGCCTCCCAGAGTGCCAGGATTAGCCACTGTATCCCACCCAGTAAAACACTTTTGTACACCAAAAACCAAGAAACGTTGCTGAAAGAAATTAAATACACAAACACAAATACTCCCCATGTTCATAGATTGGAAGATTTAATATTATTAAAATTTCCATACTACCCAAAGTAACCTACAGATTCAATGCAATCCTTATCCAAATTCCAAATGCATTTTTCATAAGACATAGGAGAAATAATCTAAAATTCATATGGAATCACAAAAGATCCCAAATACATCTATATAAATATACAAATATAGCCAAAAACATCTTAAGATAAAAGTTGAAAGCTGGAGACATCACAATTTCTGATTTCAAAATAAATTTCAAAGCTACAATAATTAAGCCAGTATGGGAGGAGAGACATCACAGGATAGTGGAGGAGGATATACCAACCTTCATCTCTCCACAGAAAAAAAAAGATGGCTATTCATAAACCAAAATGCCCTGATAAAGCTCAAGGACCCATTAAGAAATCTGCAGCAATACAGTGGAGCAAAAAATGGAGAATAGCCACACAGAAAGTATTGGTAGTAAGATCATACCTGAGACTAAGAGATGGCTAGAAACGAAGTAGAAAAGCAAATGCTACTTGTATCAGCCACCTGGCAGAAAACATCAACATCCCCCATGGCCTGCTGTAAGACACTGGCATCTTTTGCCACCAGTGTAACCAAAAGCGATTCCTTCTAGGGAACTCTAGAGAGGGAGATGTGGCTGCACCTTCTTTATCCACCAAAAAGCAATCCCTACTGAGCCACTTTGAGAAAGGAGCTACCACCTCTCCTAACCTCTCAAGTGACCCCAAACTGAGCCATGGCCACCCCATGAGCACCCACACTTCAGACCTAGGACTTGCAACTGCATTGCACCCATTCATGTTTCAGGCACTAGCAACATCACCAAGCTAGTTCACATTCTTAGCCCTAGAACCTAGGTTTCTCTGAGTGTGCATATGCTTCAGGCACCAGCTCAGATGCCATAGACAGCTAAGCCCCTTAGAGCTACTGAAACTTGGCATATACCTGTGCTCCCATTGTCAACTCCCCTGCTGCTTCACAGCATCTGTGCCTCACATGCTTTTACCAACATGGCAGTATGGATACCTTTACCCCAGACACCAGTGCTATTACTATTCCAGATCCCAGAGCCATAGTCCCTCCATACATTCACAGGCTTCAGGCCTCAGTTCTGTGGCCATTCCATGAGTGACACTTACTAGACCCCAGTGCTACCACCAATATGAGTGAGCCCACAAGTCACACCTAGTACCAAGAAAGATCCTCTTGGCCACAAGTTCTCTGGTGATTGAAAAAGAGATCAGAATAAGAAGTTAACTGATGACTCCATACTGAATCTCAGAGTCAAAGCATTCTATGATAGACATACTCTTTTTTTTTTTTTTTTTTTTTTTTTTGAGACAGAGCCTCTAGCTGTCCCCCTGGGTAGAGTGCCGTGGCAGCACAGCTCACAGCAACCTCCAACTCCTGGGCTCCAGCCAGTCTCCTGCCTCTGCCTCCCAAGTAGCTGGGACCATAGGCGCCCGCCACAACGCCCGGCTATTTTTGGGTTGCAGTCGTCATTGTTTGGCGGCCGGGCTGGATTCAAACTCACCACCTTAGGTGTATGTGGCTGGCGCCTTAGCCAGTTGAGCTACAGGTGCGGAGCCATATAGATAGACATACTCTTATCTGACAATGTGAATGTTACTTTTTTTTGTATTACTATTATTATTATTGCTTGATATTTTGTTGCAGCAATCATCTGATTTCTTTTCTGAGTGTATTTATCCTCATTTGTTCATGACAAAGTTTTTGTTTCTAGTCCTCATCTTAAACATTGTTATTGTTATTAAATGTTAAGCCTTTTTAATTTTGTGAAGATAAAAAGTAGAAACCAAATAAACACATGTTTATGTATAGAGAAAATAAAAAAAAAAAAGAAAAAGAGATCGGAATGACTGGAGCACCCATTACCTCCAAAGACCCCAATAGTCCTCATTGCCATTGCAGATATCCACTGCATTGGTTTCTGAGAATCCCTGCAGTCTTTATCCAACACTGACCTCAGCTGATAGACCTGCACAGAGACTATACATCTGCACCCTCACTGGTGCCAAAACAATTGTACCTCACACTGTAAGTGTCCTGACCTCACCACCTACCCCCAAAGGGGAAAGTTTTTCCACAGCAAAATTAGCCTATAAAGACTGGAAAATGTGACTGGTCCACCAAATGCACACACATATCAACATACAGCAGCAAAAAACATGAAAAACCAAGTGACATATCAGTATTAAACGAATACTATAATTTCGCAGTAACTGACCCCAAAGACTCTGGATATATACAAATAACCTGACAAAAAATTCAAAATAATAGTTTTAAGGAAGCTCACTGAACTTCAAGAAAACAGAGAAACAATAAAATCTGGAAAACAATAAATGATCAAGATGAGAAATGCAACAGAGAGTTTGAAATTATTAAAAAAATTATTTTTGGAACTGAAAAATATAGTGAATGATATGAAAAAATGCAACAGTGACCATAAATTGAAAACTGATTGAACAGAAGACATAATATGTGATCTTGAAGACAGGCTATTTACAAATACATAGTCATAAGAGAAAAAGAAATGAAATGAAATTAAGAAAATGTAAGGGATTTATAGGATAGTATCAAAGGAGCAAAATTCTAATTATAGGAGTTGAAAAAGAAGAGATAAACAAAGGGACAGAAATCCTATTTCAAGAAATAATACCTGAAAAACGTTTCAAATCTAGGAACAGATATAAATATCTAGATACAGAAAGGTCAAAGGTCTCCAATCAGATTCAATCCAAAGAAGACTATGCCAAGACATATTATAACCAAACTATCAAAAATAAGACAAAGAGAAGATCCTGAAATCAACATAATAAAATAAGTATAGCTTGGCGCCTATAGCTTAGTGGTTAGGGCAATGGCCACATGCACCAGGGCTGGTGGGTTTGAACCCAGTCCAGGTCTGTTAAACAACAACGACAACTACAACAAAAAAATAGCTGGGCGTTGTGGCAGGAGCCTGTAGTCCCAGCTACTTGGGAGGCTGAGGCAAGAGTTAAGCCTAAGAGTTTGAGGTTGCTGCAAACTGTGATGCCACAGCATTCTACCAATGGTAACATGTGAGACTCTGTCTCAAAAAAAAAAAATTAAAAAAAATAAAAGATGTATATATGAGACATCCAAAAAGGTTACCATCAAACTTCTCAGCAGAAATCTTATAGACCAGGAAAGAATGGAATGACATATTCAAAGTTCTGAAGGAAAAATATCTGGGACAAGCAAGAGGACTTTACCCTCCAAGTCTGTTCTTTACAAAAGAAGGAGAGTTAAAGACTCCTGCAAACAACACAGTATAGTACAGACATAAAGACAGACATGACATATAGATCAAGGGACTAGAATAAATACCTCAGAAATAAATCTATGCATATATAGGCAATTGATCTTAGACAAGGATGCCAAAAATAGATAAGGGGAAAGAATACTCACTGCAACACATGGTGTTGGGAAAATTGCATATTCATATGGAAAGGATAAAACTGGATCCTTATCTTACACTATACTCAAAAATCAATTCAAATGGGTTAAATACTTAAATGTAAGACCTGAATCTGTAAGACTCCTAAAAGAAAACAGCATAAATCTTCATGACATTGGTGTTGGCAATGATTTCACGGATGTTATATCAAAAGCACAGGTAACAAAACAAAAATACACAAGTTATACTACCTCAAACTAAAAAGTTTATGCACAGCAAACAATCAATAGGTTGAAAAGTCAACCTATGGAATGGGAGAAAATATTTTCAAACCATATAACTTACAGAGGTTTAACTTCTAAAATATATAAGATACTCCTACAACTCAGTAGCTAAAACACTAACAACCCAATTAAAAATGGGTAAAGGATTTGAATAAGTATTTCCGTAAACAAGGCATGCAAATGTGTAACAAGTATATAAAAAGATGCTCAACATAACTAATCATCAGGGGAATACAGATCACAATCATGATGAGATATCACTTCACACCTGCTAGGATTGTTAATATTCAAAAAACAAAAGATGGGAATAAATGGCAAACACTGGAGAAACTGAAACCCTAGCACACTGTTGGTAGGAATGTAAGATGGTACAGCCACTGTGGAAAACAGTATGGAGATATCTCACAAAATTAATAGGAATACCATACATTCCAGCACATTGCTTCTAGGTATTTATCCAAAATAATTGAAATTAGGTTTTTGAAGAAATATTAGCATTCACATGTTCATTGCAGCATCACTCACATTACTCACAATAGCCAAGATGTGAAAACAACCTAAATATTCATAGATGGATGAATTGCTATGGGTGTCCCTTAGGGTCCATGTGGGATTGGTTCCTAGACCCCCTGTAGACATTCAAATCTGCAGATGCTCAAGTCCCCCAGTTGGCCCTGTGGAAGCCATGGATACACAGGACTGACTGTATGTACGTTCAATAGAATATTATTCTCCTTTTAATGGATGAACCTTGCAGACATTATGCTAAGTTAAATAAGCCAATCGCAGAAGGACAAATGCTGCATAATTCTATTTATATGTGATACATAAAACAGTCAAACTCATGAAAGCACAGAGTAGAATGGTAGTTGCTAGGGGAAAAGTGTGGAGAACATGGAGAGTTGCTTATTAATGGATGTAAAGTTTCAGTTATAGAAGATGAACGTACTCTAGAGATCTGCTGTACAACAATGTCCCCATAGGCAGCAATAATGTACTGTACACTTAAAAATTTAAGAGAGTAAACCTCACATTAAATGTTTTTACCACAATAAAATATTGAGGTGGTCCCCACATCATGGACTAGATACATCCTGACAAAGTCTTTAGGTTATATGAAATCTGGATCCCTGATGAACAATGAATATAGGGCAATAATAATGAGAACAATACCACCACTACAATGGCTCATATGTGGTAATAATAATACAGCAGAATACTAAGAAGAAGAATACCCCTGTACTATAACAATGTTACAGAAACTATTGTGCTCTTTCTTTTAATTCAAACAATCAGAACACAAAAAACAAACACATACAAAAAGTTTAGAAGGATACAGGAGAAATTTCAAAAAAAGAATATTAAAAGTTAACACTCACCTAATGTTGCATCAACACTAGGTTAATGAACATGTTATACTTAGCTTGATCTTCTAATCAAATCAATAACTTTTAAATTTCAATAATTAGTACACTATGCTGTGTAATAATAATTGATGCTTTCACTGGAGCACTGCCTTTCACATGTTCCATTATTCTCACTTTATCCTTTAAAATTATTCCAATAGTTGGGAGATTGAAACCTGATGCCTTCCCACTGAATGATGGCATATGGCCTTTCCCTGAACACTAATTATTTCTACTTTCATTTCAATTTTTATCACCTTTCTCTTTGCTTCAGGCTCACCTGTACTTGCAGTGTTCTTTTGCATTGAAGGCATGGTCACAAGGGTAAACACAGACTCACAAAATCAAATTAAAAACCAATATATAATCACCCACACTTTCATACGAATGATAAAACACAACTATAGCCCAGAATGAAGGAGGGAAGAGGAGGGTAAGAGGAGGGGAGGGGAGAGGCCGGGTGGATGAAGGGTAATTGGTGGGAACTCACCTATTGTGCATAATGCAAGGGTACATGTCAAATCTATTAAGAGTAGAGTATAGGCTTGGTGCCTGTGGCTCAAGCGGCTAAGGCACCAGCCACATACATTTGAGCTGGCGGGTTCAAAT
>NW_003852773.1:85932-108976 GCF_000181295.1 Otolemur garnettii
AAAAAAAAAAAAAAAGTAGAGTATAAATGTCTTAATACAACAATTAAATAAGTGAGATGAAGGCTATGTTAACCAGTTTGATGTAAGCATTCCAAATTCAGCACATTGAACCCCATAAATGCATTAATGTACACAGTTATGATTTAATAAAAAAGTAAAAAGTTAAGAATAAACGGATGTGGTGCATACATAATCAGATAAATAATGAGACTAGCCACTAGCATAAAAATGCTGCACCAACAACTCACCTACACCATGTGCATTTGTTTACATGTGTTGAAGAAACTAGCTCCCATATTATTAAATTATTTAATTATAAATTATCCTTACGGGAGCCTTGAGAGCTCATTCATAAGTACAGAAAACCCTAAGGCTAGTCATCTGTAACCCTGGGACTGTACATACAATATGTGTGTGTGTATATGAGTGAATATTCCATATACTTTGTGTGTATGTGTAAATAGAACAAAGTGAGTGATTTCCTACTTAAATCTCATTAATACTATTTCCTAGAGAATTCTATTTAGAAAAACTGGAGTTCTAAGCTATCTTTGTTTCTGTCCTCGTGAAGATTGTTGTTTTGGTTTCTTGGACTTTGTAAAGTTCTTTTCTGGAAGAGATTGTGTGTTAATTCTTCTTTAAACATTTTATACAATTCTCCAGTGAAACCATCTGGGATTAGAAACTCATTTGGGAGAGTTTTTAAATTATAAATTAAATTATCTTAAAGTTATGGGGCTACTCAAATTATCTATTTTATATTGGGTGAGTTGGGGTAGTTTATGCTTTTCAAAGAATTGACCTATTTCATCTGAGTTGTCAAAATCATGTACATACAGCTATTCATAATATTCCCTTATCTTTTTGATGTTTACAGAGTTTATAGTGATATCCCCAATTTTATTCCTGATATTGGTAATTTTGACAATATATCTCTGCCCCCCCCCCATGTTCTCACTAGGGGTTTGTTAATCTTGTTGATCTTTTCATGAAAAGTTTTTTGCTCCATTGGTCTTCCCCATTTTTTCCCCTTTCCACGTTTGTTTGTTTGTTTGTTTGAGACGGAGTCTCACTTTGTCCCCCTTAGTAATGTGGCATCACAGCTTACAGCAACCTCAAACTTTTGGCTCAAGCAATTCTCTTGCCTCAACCTCCTAAGTAGCTGGGACTATAGGCAACCGCCACTACACGAGGCTAGTTTCTCTCTGTTTTTTTTTTTTGTTTGTTTGTTTTGTTTTGTTTTGTTTTTAATAGACACGGAATCCACCTCCTGCTAAAGCTGTTCTTGAATTCCTGAGCTCAAGCAATCTACCCTCCTTGGCCTCCCAGTTAGGATTCCAGGCCTGAGCCACTGTGCCCAGTCCCTATTTCTTTTAAATTGCTTTTTGAATTGGTCTTTAACCAAATTATGTATTTTAACAGGTTATTTTCTGTATATATGAAAGCTGGTGATGAATTTCTATTTATTTTGTACTCAGCCACACAATTAAATTCAGAAAACATGTAATAGTTAATGTCTTCTCCTCTGTTCTGATGTGTGAAAATTACTCTGCTTTATTGTTGTGCATTGACAGGACAATATTGTGTAATGCGATGTTTGAAAAGCATACGACCACTCTCATCTTTGTCTTTCAACTTGTCTTTTGATAATCAACCGATTATCCCCCATTGGTGTCTTAATATAGCAGCGAATTAACAGATCTCTGAACATTTAAGCCTCCTTATATTAACTCCTAATGGTACATTACTCTTTGAATATGCTAATCTAGATTCTGTTCGCTAACACTTAGGGCTTTTCTGCAGCCAGGGAGCCAATAATGTTCCTGAAAGATACATGAAGAAAACGTGTTCACAGAAACTCACTCAAGCGGCGTCTTGAGCCAGGGGTCCGCGAAGGAACACGTAAGGGGTGATGAGCGACGGTCAGGGAGAGGCCCGGAGCTTCATTCATTTCCAGAACACCCACCCGGCGCTCTCCCCGGGCAGAGGGCTCCGCCTCGCCTCGCATAAACAGATGTACTAGGCTCCTCCTCTGCTCCCTTGCCCTTCGCCCCCGCCCACCCTGGGGAAACTCAAGCCCCGCCTCTCTGATTCCGGTCCGGCTTACGTGAGGGTGTCAGTCCCGCCCCCGCATTCTTCCCCCAACACACACTTCACTGGAGTCCCACGCACAGGCGCACTAGCAACCACCCGCATTGTGGGCGGGGCCCGCGCAGGCGCCTGGGCTAGTTTCATGGCTCCGCCCACACTCCAGCCTAGGCCCGCCTCCACGGTCTTGCACTTCCGCGGACGCCTCACTGCTGACTCCAGCGCGTCCCAGCCGAGCCCAGCTGAGCGAGTGCAGCGCGATGGACGGTCGGGTGCAGCTGATGAAGGCCCTCCTGGCCCGGCCCCTCCGACCCGCGGCACGTCGGTGGAGGAACCCGATTCCGTTTCCCGAGACATTTGACGGTGATACCGACCGACTCCCCGAGTTCATCGTGCAGACGGGCTCCTACATGTTCGTGGACGAGAAAACGTTCTCCAGCGACGCCCTGAAGGTGACGTTCCTCATCACCCGTCTCACCGGGCCGGCCCTGCAGTGGGTGATCCCCTACATCAAGAAGGATAGCCCCCTCCTCAACGATTACCGGGGCTTCCTGGCCGAGATGAAGCGGGTTTTTGGATGGGAGGAGGACGAGGATTTCTAGGCCGGGAGACCCTCAGGCCTGGGTTGGGCGCGTGGGGAGGGTTCGCTATGCCAGTCGCTGCCGCCGCCATAGTGGCCACTGGCGCCCTTTTGAGACGCTTCCCTCCCCCCACCTCGAGTCGCCATGATCTCCCATGCGCTCCTGCCCCCTCCCGTGTTGTGCTTGCCTTTGTTCCAGGAATAGCGCTCCAAGCTAGCCCTGCTGTCTCTGGGCCTCACTCTGGAGCGTGCCACCGCCCTCTTCTGCCATTTCAGCCCCTCCCACGTTATTTGGACGCTGTCCTGTACTCCAGCTGCAAGCTGGGCTCCTATCACACACTGGACAGACCATCGGCAGCCGGTTGCTGCCCACCCCCGTCCCCTGGGCCACACTGCCAGACTACTGCGTCAGCCTGCCCACACACCTGTGCCACTGCCGCTGCCATCACCATCCACAGCATCCCACCAACAGACTGCTGCTCTTAGTGATTTGGACTCATCTGGGAGGTATCTGAGCTGGCCACCTCCATGAAGGGGCTAGCAGGCTTTCACCTTCAGCGGGACTCATTTCCTTCCCTTCTCCCAGATACCTCTTATGTTCCTGCCAGATGGCTGCCAGGGCCCAGGTGTGTCTGGTGGCCAAATCCATTCACTCATTTTCTCCCATGGACTAGTTAGTTTTGCTCAGAATCTATTTCTCTTCTGAATTCACAGCTGTCTCTGATGTGTGCCTTTTGTTTAACACAGTAACCACTGCAGTTTGCCCTGCTCTTCTATACTACCTGTACAAAATCTTTTCCTTATTTTCAATAAATGTCAGACACTGTTGAAAAAAAATCGAGTCTCAATGAATATGCCATCTTCCCCTCCCTGGTCGTAAAAATGGGGTCCATATCTTGATCAAAACTTATATGCCCTGTAATTCAGTGGGTGATGTTGACTCTTGTATTTTAACACAAAAGATTGAATTTTGTGGTGGTCCTGGAGATGGAGACCTTCCTGGCAAATATCTAGTGCCAATTGAGGATCCTTCTAAACCAGTCACTTTCATGCCCCTTAGGAAATGGACCTTAATGTGATTTTGTCCCGTCCAAGGTAAGAAGTCAGTAGGGTTTTTTTTTTTTTTTTGAGATAGAGTCTCAAACTGTCACCCTGGGTAGAGTGCTATGGCATCACAGCTCACAGCAATGGGCTTAGGTGATTCTCTTGCCTCAGTCTCCCAAGTAGCTGGGACTGCAGGCACCCACCACAATGCCCGGCTATTTTTTGTGTGTAGTTGTTGTTTGACAAGGCCTGGGCTGGATTCGAACCCACCAGCTCTGGTGTATGTGGCTGCCATCTTAGCCGCTTGAGCTACAGGCGCCTAGCCAGTTAGGGTGCTTTTTGAAGGAGGTTCCTTCCTTTCCAAAAAGCTACTTGAAAGCACACGTCCCAATTTGTTACAAATGCTAAATCCCACACATTTGTTGATGAATACCTTTCAAAATTTGACTTAACCCATTCAGGGAAACAGCAGAATGGCTTAGGTATTTCAGAAAAGAGCATTTGCATTTATATTGCTTTGTGTAGGTAGAGGAGGAAGGAATGCAGAACCCAGATTGCTAATTTAGGTACAAACCTGGTTAATGATCTGAAAGACAATACAATTATAAATTTCTCTAGTGGGCAGAAAAGGGAAAAACATTATTCCTCAATGTTTGTATACATGCCAGTTTCTAAAATTGAGCTGAAAAGCCTGTCCTATCCCACCTATTGCTGGGGAAATTTCAGTATCCCAATAGAGTCAGATGATCCTAAGGAGAGGTTACAGCACAACATTCAATTGACATTGCCTTATTTCCTGGATGTAAAATTTTCTCAGGACATAGGAATGAGGAATAAATGTTAGAAAGTTTTATCTTTAAAATAACCCACCCTTTGAGGGAATTAAAACCTGAGCATTCCTTTCCTGAGGCCAGTGTTCTTTCACTCTATTGCCTTTCTCTTAATTTAAACAGGAATAATAGCCATTCATGCACAGTTTGTTTATTTCTCTCACTTCATACTCAGCAGTCTACTCAATACACAACCAAGAAGCCTTACCTCTGAAAGATGGAGAAACTAAGACTGATAGTACAGCAGATGAATATAAAAAAGAGAACAATGAAATGTAATATTTGTTTTTGTGGTTGGGGCCAATAATAACTTGGAGTCTATAATTGAGATTACACATTTTATAACACTGAAATCCGCAATATTTGATTTATTTTTTATTTTATCGAGAAATCCACAATATTTTATTTATTTTATTTTATTGAGATGGAGTTTCACTTTGTTGCAGTTGGTAGAATACTATGGCGTCATAGCTCACAGCAACCTCAGACTCTTGAACACAATGCCCTGCTATTTTTTTGTTTGTTTGTTTGTTTATTGGCAGGTCCGGGGTGGGTTCAAACCCACCAGCCCTGATGCATGTGGCTGGCCCCCTACCCACTGAGCTACAGGTGCTGCCCCATCCACCATATTTTAATATGGGAGCAAAGCTGCTTTTTTTTTTCCCCTGACAGTCTGTTACCTTGGGTAGAGTGCTGTAACATCATAGCTCACAGCAACCTTTAACTCTTTGGGCTCAGGCGATCCTCTTGTATCAGCCTCCGAGTAGCTGGGACTACAGGCACCCACCACAAAGCCTGGCTAGTTCTTCTGTTTTTAGTAGAGACAGGGTCTCACTCTTGCTCAGGCTGATCTTGAACTCCTGAGCTCAAGCAATCTACCTGCCTGAGTCTCCCAGGGTGCTAGAATTATAGGCATGACCCACCGACAGCCTCTGAATAGTTTAGTGTCTTGAGGTCCTGATTCTCAGGGGAATCCTGGTAGTGTAACAGAGGGAAAGGTCTGAAAAAGAAGATGAAATGTGTGACAAGTTATGCCTTTAAAATCACCCACCTTTGGGGGAATTAAAACCCACATTCCTTTACCGAAGCCAGTAATCAAGGGGGCAGAAAAATGTTCTTTCCTGTTGTTTGTTTTCTGATCTCTCTCTCTCTCTCTTTTTTTTCTTTTGGAGACAAAGTCTCACTTTGTCATCCTTGGCAGAGTGCCATGGCATCATAGCTCGCAGCAACTTCAAACTCTTGGGCCCACCGATTCTCTTGCCTCGGTCTCCCAAGTAGCTGGGACTACAGGTGCCCGTCACAACACCTGGCTATTTTTATAGAGGAGATCTTGCTCTGGCTCAGGCTGGTCTCGAACCTGTAAGCTCAGGCAATCCACTCGCCTCAGCCTCCCAAGAGTGCTAGGATTACAGACATGAGCCACTTCACCCAGCTTTTTTTCTAGTATCTTAAACCACAAGAGTCGACTCTACAGTATTGTCCAAGGTTCACAAGATGGTCCTTGCTGAAGATAAGGTCAACTGAAACCACCAATTATAGATAAACAATAGGCCAAAGCCACAACATAGGACACTGGTCACATAGATCCAAGTTGAACCACCAAAAACCTTTGTTTAAAAAACAAACCCCTGTATTTATTCATAAAGACAGGATGGTGGTCTTTGAGATGCTAGTTCACTACCCTCATTTGCTAGCAAAAAAAAAATAAATAAATAAATAAACTTCCTTTTCCTCAAACCACTTGTCTTCATTCTTCCATCTCACTGATTTAACCTCAGGACAAGTATCAAACTTTTAGTAACAGTAGAATTGTTGGTGAAAGGCCTCACTCACCCCTTAACTCCAGTCACCTAAGTGCATCCTTATACACAAGATCAGCCCTAAGGTAGAGATGGAATAATGAAGGGATTCTAAAGGGACCCTTTGGGAATATCCCTCATCTGTCTGTCCACCAGGAACCTGGAGGGAGCTAAAGGAGTAGGCTGAGAGATTTACCAGAAGTCTTGAGAGCAGGGGATGTTTCCTCCAGTGTCACTACAGGGATCAGATGACCTGCCTGCTTCTAGGGGTATTGATACATTGCTTTGTCTTCCATCATAGGGGGTATTGAGACTACTTAGGTGCTGCAGTAAGTGGTTCTGAGCAGCAATAAGCCTAAAATGAAAAGTAACAAATCTAGTGGGACCACATATGGGAAAAACAAAGATCAGTCAGAACATACACCCAATAAAATTAAGTAAACTGAAAGCCCATCATGATTTCAGACTATTTAATATTTAATGGCATGGGGAAATGGACATGCCTGGTCAGCAAGGAATATAATGGGTCTACAAAACAGGCAAAACATACTGAGGTCAATCAAGGCCCACTGATTAAAGTGACCCAGGCCCATGGGATTCTGGAACATGTTTTCTTCTCCTTGCTACAACTGTTTCTGTGTCTTAAGGCAGCTGAGAGCATACTGTCATATGATGAAAAGAAGAACATTTAGGATTTCACAATCCTGTCCTTCCAAAGGATACAGTAAAGCTGTTAATCTGGGCCTTAGGCTAAAGATTGCAGTAGTACTTGCTCTGCAACTTGAGTGGTGGATTACATATATACTCACAATAGAAAAATAATACAGTTTTTGTAAGATTATTAGAATACATTCCTAAAACTAGTGTACAGATCAAAGTCCATATAACACTTTAACTATTTTTGCCTGTCAAAATGTCACTCCAGGCTCAGCACCTGTGGCTCAGTGGTTAGGGCACTGGCCACATACACTGGGGCTCGTGGGTTTGAATCTGGCCCAGGCCTGCTAAAGAACAATGACAACTGCTGCAACAACAACAAAAATAGCCGGGCACTGTAGTGGGTGCCTGTAGTTCCAGCTACTTGGGAGGCTGAGGCAAGAGAATCGCTTGGGCCCAGGAGTTTGAGGTTACTGTGAGCTGTGACACCATAGCACTCTACCGAGGGAAACATACTAAGACTCTGTCTTTAAAAAAAAATGTCATTCCAGAAAGATTATTTCCAAATTACATTCTCATGAGTAATGTGAGGGAATGTTTCAATCATCATTTGTAAAAGTTTAATTTTTAACAAAGATAACAACATCCCCAACAATAAATAATTTTTTCCCACTATAAAAGTTCTCTTTTATTTATTTATTTATTTATTTTTTATTAAATGATAGCTGTGTACATTAATGCAATTATGGGGTACAGTGTGGTACCCCATATACAATTTGAAATATTTTCATCAAACTGGTTAACATAACCTTTATGTCATTGTCTTAGTTATTGTGTTAAGACGTTTATATTTTACTTTTAGAAAGATTCACTTGTACACTTGAAAGATAAACCGTAGAGGTGATCCCTCCAGTCACCCTCCCACAAAAGTTTTTTTTTCTCATTTTCTCTTCTACCCTACCATAACTGAGACAATTGGAACCAATCCCCCAATCACGGGGCTGGCGGAGATGGTTGATATCTGAAAATATGAAAGTTTGACAGCTAGGGAATTTTTAAAAATCATTTTAGGCCTCTATAAAGAGCAATATTTGGCTCGGCACCTGTAGCTCAGACGGCTAGTGCACCAGCCACATACACCAGAGCTGGCAGGTTTGAATCCAGCCTGGGCCAAAAAATAGCTGGGTATTGTGGTGGGTACCTGTAGTCTCAGCTACTTGGGAGGCTGAGGCAATAGAATCACTTGGACTCAGGAGTTTGAGGTTGCTTTGAGCTGTGATGCCACAGCACTCTACTCAGGGTGACAGCTTGAGACTTGAGACTCTGTCTCCAAAACAAAAACAAAAACAAAAACAAACAAACAAAAAACCCCAGCAATATTTAACTTGTAGGAAAGCCTATCAATCAGCTCTTAGTCATTGATCATTAAATAGCATTTTTAGGGATGAAGACTATGGCAAAGTTGAATTTAGACCTTTCCAAAATTCAGGGAGGTCTCCAACACTCATGTGTTCCCATCTTCCTAAAAGAAGAAATATAAGCATGTTTCAATAATGAGTTAGAAAATTTACCAAGAAGAATAATGAAAGAAAAAGACAGAATAAAGAACACCTGCCCATCAGATGTTGTGAAAAAAGGAAAGGATCAGACATTACACAAAATTGCAGGTGCAGCCACCCACAAATTTGGACTCTACCTTCACACTCACCAAGCAATCTTAAGGAGGGGAATTTATTCTAAAGTCATTCAGGATGGTTGTGTACAGAATATAAGGTTAAAATATATGTATTATACATTCAAATTTATTTTCAAAAAAATTTACTTTCAACTTACAGGATTGCATAAAATTCTCCCAAAGGCTCCACTATTCTCAATCCAGTCTACCTTCATGGACTCACACAGAACAGATACAACTTATTTTGGAAGCCAAAGCTGGGTAACACCCTGACTATAACCATCACTCTCAGTGCTTTCTTGTACTATCATTAGTTGAGTGGGACTATTACCCTGGCTGGGTCCAGATATTTGGATGTATCTCTAGTTTTAGGAGGTATTTAGACAAAAGAGTGCATTGAGCAAGGCCTCCTGGGCAAACCTGGAACCTCAGACTAGCATGGGTCATTTGAGCCCATTATTTGGTGAATTGGTACCAGTACCATTTATGTAATCAAGGACATAAAGATAAGGAGAGAAAAACTTGCCATGTCAGTAGGCATGACATCAGAGCCAGCCCTGTTCATTCTGCAAAATATAAAACATGTTAATATTTAAAAATGATGAAGACTTATGTGTACTGAAGTCCTAATATGTACAGAGAAATGTTAGACATGCCTCATGCAGATGACCTTATTTCATCATCATTTTAAGATGGGGTCCGTATTTCAGAACATATTCAGGTCCATATTTCCTTTCAGAACAGGACAGATAGGCAGAGAAATAGACATTTACAAACAAGTTAATATATTCCAGATATTTTAAGTAGGTATATTTAAGCACTTAGTTCAGATAATTGCAAGCAAGGCTGAAGAGGCATGCTCTAGGTATCATATTTTTTTTCATGATGTTCAGAGTATTAAAACTAATACATATTGAAGCAGATGCTGTTAATACTCTGCCCTTATCCCCCTTGAAGCTCTTTATCATTCTAGTGTACTAGTATGTCACAATAGCCACTTGGCCAACAATAATTTATAAGACTGCAATTAATTGTAACGAACACCTTAATATTAGAGATATTAAAATGTAAAAAAAAATGAATAGAAATGATGAAAACAGTATCATTCTGTGGTCTTCTAGCTTCCAGTTTTTCTGAAACCATCTACCAGCCTAATTTTGTATTTCTTCTTTCGTTGTTTTGAAGATCATCTCTTTCTATTTGATGTTCTATAGCTTTTCTACCATTTATCTAAATATACATTCTTTTTTCTTTTTCTTATATTGTTTTAAAAATTGAGATATAAATAATATCCAGTAAATGATACAATCTTAAGCATATAGCTAGATGAATTTTTACATATATATGTGTATGTGTGTATATATGATATATATATATATACATATATCAGCATAACCACCACCCAGATCAATGTATAGAATATTTTCAGCATTGTAAAGGATTCTCCCATACTTCCTCTCAAGAAGTGCCCCTTAAGTGTAAATGTAAACATTCTCTTGATCTCTATAACCAAAGATAAACTTTACCTGCTTTTGAATCCTTATAAATGAAATTATATAGTATTTATAAGTCTGTGAGAGTCTCTAAGTTGTGTGTTTCAAGTGTCTCTTGTTTATTGAAGGGTAGACTGATGAGTCTTTGGTGATACTGAGTACCTCTTCATATGACTTTTGGCCACTTTTCCACTCTTTGTTAAAATAAAATTAATTTCCACTGCTATGGTTTGAATATTCATTCCCCCAAAAAATTCATATTGAAACTTAATCCCCAATGTGGCAATACTGAGCTGATTGTATCTCAGGAGCTCTGCCCTATGGCAGATCTGTGAATGGATTAATGGGTTAATAGATTGTTTGTATGGGTTAATAGATTAAATGGTTAATGTTTTATGGCATATTATATGAGGGGAACTGGTAGCTTCATAAAAAGAGGAAGAGAGACCTTAGCTAGCAAGTTAGCACACTCAGCTGTCTTGCTATATGATACCCTGTGCTGTGTCAGGACTCTAGAGCATTCCCACCTGCAAGAAGGCTCTCACCAGATGAAGTTCCTTGAAATTGGACTTCTCAGCCTCCATATGTATAAAAAATATTTTAAAATAAATTACCCAGGGGCAATATGGCTGACTGGGGCCAACTTTTGACAGAAGCTCCCTTCCAGAGGGAAGGATAATTAATGACCAGAAAGTACCCAATAAAGCTGAAGAATGGGAGCTGAGCTGAAAGAGAAGAGTAATAACTGCATGTCAGCTCGCTGAGGCAAGCTGTGACTCCAAGAAAGCAAATCTCAGGTACAAAACTCATCCCAAAGGAAAAGTGTCTGTTCCCTTTCCCAAGAGAGTTGTTTTTCTTTTTTTTTTTCTTGCTGTAGGTTTTTTACAGGTGAGCCATGAACTGAGGACCTCTTGTCTCACCCCACGGGAGAGAGTGGCAGGAAATGGGACTACTTCTCCAGAAGGACCCTGCTGTGACCATGAGCACTCTCTTGCCAGGCATGAAAGCTGAAGTAATGTTTTCCCTGCCACTTTGAACTTCCAGTCCACTCTTCCCTCCTCGCTTGATGGTCCAGAAAACTAACCCCTGCAGATACAGGAATGTCTGTGGTTTATGCCAGGTCCAGGCACTGCAAGGGCGTGTTAGAAAAGCTGCACTGTAACAGTGAGCTCAGAAGTAGTGCAAAAAAAGGAGGGGAGGCTTTTGGGCTTGGCTCTGTGAAAGTGCAAACAGGCTGCAGGAGGAGGCTTATGAGCCACACGCTCTACCCTGCTGGAACCCAGTGCCCAGCACCCCACCCTGATGAAGCCTTGCACCCCACACGCTGCTCAGCCAGAGTGCTCACTGTGTGCGCAGCCCTGCCAGGGCTGTGTGCTCTGCCCTGCCGGAGCCACCTCACACCTGCCCTGCCAGAGCCTCCTGGCCTCCACTCTGCCAGAATCATGTGCTGTGCCTCTGCCCTGCTGCTGGAGCTATGCGCCCTGCACTCCTAGCTGCCTCCTTGGCCATAGGAGCTGCCTGGGAGTTGTGCAGGGACACCTCCCAAAAAGATTCAGCAACAGTACAGTGATCCCACCAGAGTCTAATCTTGGAGAGACAGCTCCCCAACTCTGAGGACTGCCAGAGGAAGCCAGATCTCACTCTATAGGGATACCAGTGCTGCAGAGTGGCTGGGGCAAAGGCACAGTGGCTGAGGGAGAAAATCATCTGCTGACTTGTTATCCTCAGGTTCGGACTGAGCTCAGGTGGATCACTCCCTAGTTGCCATTGAGTACCTGAGGCAGGCAGGCCTCAGCTCCCTCAGCCAGCTAGTGGCAGAGGGTGGTGGGTGGGCCAAGGGGGCATTGACTTTCCTTTGACTCTGGCAGACACAAAGCTCTGGAAGATCATTCCTATTGGAGGGAGCAGGACCACAGCCCTGTGGGGTTACCAGTGACTGTCCATGAAAAAGGTGCAAAGTGGAGATAGAGATACCAGCCCCCTGGTCCAGCTTTGCTACTGGGTGGGCCTTTTTGACTCCATAGAGTACTACTGTGAGCCACATTTAAGCATCCAGTAGTCCTCTGCTATCTAGTTGCTGGAGACCTTTCAAACTCTCCTATTTGAGAGTTGGTACTGACTGGGTCAATTTGTTTGGAATATCTAACCTGGGCCAATCACCCAAGGACCCTCTTGGGTGGTACCCTGGTTGTGTGGCAACTGGAAGGGTTGATTTCCCTCTTCCAGTTGTTGCCCATGGGAGGCAGGGAGTCTTAGTTGTTTGTATTTCTCCACAGCTGAGACTTCAACCCATAGTCACTGATCCACTAGGATTGGACAAAGACCAGCTGAATACAAGACAGAGCCACCTAACTCCACCACACCAAGGAGGTCCCCAGAGCCTCAGACTATAATACTGTGTGGGTCCTTTGCAAAGCTGTATGGGAAAAAGCTACAGTCAACAGTCCCAGATTATTGGCAAAGGGCTGGTTAACCACAATTCGAGGAGCCCCCAATCCAATTTCACCTTACCTGCCCATCTAACCAAATGGTAAAAAATAATGGGGCAGAATCAGTGGAAAAACCCTGGCAACATGAATAATTAGAGTAGATCAACTCCCCCAAGTAATGACAAAACAGACACACCAGATGATCCCATTCATAAGCAAATGGCTGAGATGTCAGAAATCAGATGGCAAATAAGATAAACGGAATGGAGATAAAGATGGAATTAGAATTTCAAGGAGTAACTCAAAAATTGTCTCAATAATTCAATTAATTCAAAGATAAAATCACCAAAGATTTTGACACATCAAGGTAAGAACATGCAGCCCTCAAAGATCTGAGAAAAACAGTAGAATTCCTCAGTAACAGAATTGAGCAGGCAGAAGAAAAGATCTCTGACATTGAAGATAAAGCTTTTGAACACTCCTAAATGCTCAAAGAGGAAGAGAAGTGGAGAGCAAAAATGGACCATTCCCTGAGAGAATTGTGGGACCACTCCAAAAGAGCAAATATTTGCCTTATAGGAATCTCTGAAGAAGAGGTTGCTTCAAAAGGCCAGATGCTCTACTTCAAGACATAATAGAGGAGAACTTCCCAAACATGGCAAGAGATTCTGAATTCCAGATAGCAGTTTCAGAACCATACCATGACTCAATCCAAATAAAACATCTCCTAGACACACTATAATTAACTTCGCAAAAGTTAATATGAAGGAGAAAATTCTGCAAGCAGCCATACGTAAGAAAACCATAATCTACAGGGGGAAGAATGTTAGAATGACTGTAGATCTCTCTGCTTTTCAAACTAGGAAAGGATGGTCATTGATTTTTAACCTTCTAAAACAAAATAACTTTCAACCCAGGATCCTGTATCCAGCTAAACTGAGTTTCATTTATGATGGAGAAATTAAATTCTTTAATGACATTCACATGTTGAAGAAATTTGCCATAACTAAACCAGCTCTCCAGAATTTTCTCATCTTGTCATCCTCCACAATGACAAGCACCAACACCAAAGTAAACTCACTCAGAAACTTTTGATCAAACTCCAAATTCCACAGTGGTGAAAGGATTAAAAATGTCCAATGGAGTTTTGAAAAAATTGATACCCCAAATACTACCATGCTTATCAATACTCTCAATTAATGTGAACGGCTTAAATTAGCCTCTAAAGAGGCACAGGTTGACTGACTGGATACAAAAACTCAGGCCTGATATCTGCTGCATACAAGAATCTCATTGCACCTTATAATATAAATATAGACTCAGGGTAAAGGGTTGCTCATCTATAATTCAGGCAAATGGAAATCAGAAAAAAACAGGTGTTGCAATTTTATTCACAGATACTATAGGCTTTAAACCAACAAAAGTAAAGAAAGATAAGGACGGTTACTTCATAGTTGCTAAGGGCGACACTCAACATGGTGAGATTTCAATTATTAACATTTATGCACCCAACCAGAATGTGCCTCAATTTATAAGAGAGACTTTAACAGACATGAGCAACTTGATTTCCTCTAGCACCATAATAGTCAGAGATTTTAACACCCCTTTGGCAGTGTTGGATAGATCCTCCAATAAGAAGCTAAACAAAGAAATTATAGACTTAAACTTAATCATTCAACAATTGGATTTAACAGACATCTACAGAGCATTTCATCCTAACAAAACTGAATACACATTCTTCTCATCAGCCCATGGAACAGCCTCCAAAATTGATCACATCTTAGGTCACAAGTTTAACCTCAGCAAATTTAAAAGGATAGAAATCCTTGTATTGGACCATCATGGAATAAAAGTTGACCTCAGTAACAACAGGAATCTCCATACTCATACAAAATCATGGAAACTAAATCATCTTATGCTGAATGGCAGCTGGGTCATAGATGAGATTAAAAAGGAAATTACCAAATTTTTGGAACAAAATGATAATGAAGACACAAATTACCAGAACCTCTGGGATGCTGCAAAGGCAGTCCTAAGAGGGAAATGTATAGTGTTGCAAGTCTTCCTCCAAAGAATGGAAGAGAGGAAGTCAACAACTTTCTGGGACATCTCAAGCAACTGGAAAAGAAAGAACGTTCAAACCACAAACCCAGGAGAAGAATAGAAATAACTAAAATTGGAGCAGAATTAAATGAAATTGAAAACAAAGGGATTATACAACAGATTAATCAATCAAAAACTTGGTTTTTTGAAAGGGTCAATAAAATAGATAAGCCTTTGGTCAACCTAACCAGAAATAGAAGAGTAAAATCCCTAATTTCATCAATCAGAAATGATAAAGGCCAAATAATGACAGGCTCCTCAGAAATTAAAAAAATCCTTAATGAATACTACAAAAAACTCTATTCTCAGAAGTATGAATATCTGAAGACCAGTACTTGGTAACACACTACCTTCCTAGATTTAGCCAGAAAGAAGTGGAAATGTTGAACAAGCCTATGTAAAGTTCTGAAATAGCGTCAACTATAAGAAATCTCCCCAAAAAGAATAGCCGGGGACCAGGTGGCTTCACATCAGAATTCTACCCAACCTTTTTTTTTTTTTTTTTATAGAGACAGAGTCCCATTTTGTCACCCTTGGTAGAGTGTTGTGACAGCACACAGCTCACAGCAACCTCCAACTCCTGGGCTTAGGCAATTATCTTGCCTCAGCCTTCTGAGTAGCTGGGACCACAGGTGCTCGCCACAATGCCTGGCTATTTTTTGTTGCAGTTTGGCTAGGGCCAGGTTTGAACTGGCCACGTTTGGTATATGGGGCTGGTGCCCTACCCACTGAGCCACAGGCGCCACCCCTCTACCCATCCTTTAAAAAGGAACTAGTACCTATGTTATTTAACCTTTTCCAAAACATAGAAAAAGAAAGAATACTTCCCAACACATTCTATGAAGCAAATATCACTCTGATCCCCAATCCAGGAAAAGACCCAATAAGAAAAGAAAATTATAGATCAATATCACTAATGAATATTAATGAAAAAATATTCAATAAGATCCTAGCAAACAGAATCCAGCAACACATCAAACAAATTGTACATCATGACCAGGTGGGTTTCACCCAGGGTCCCAAGGATGGTTCAATATGCCTAAATCTATAAATATAATACATCAAATAAACAAAATAAAAAACAAAGACCATATGATTCTCTCAATTGATACAGAAAAAGCTTTTTTTTTTTTTTTTTTTTTTTTTTGCAGTTTTGGCTGGGGCTGATTTTGAACCCACCACCTCTGGTATATGGGGCTGGTGCCCTACTCCTTTTTTGATCAGAACACTTAAGAAAACAGGTATAGAAGGAAGATTTCTTAAACTGATAGAGGCCATCTACAGCAAACCCACAGCCAATATTGTATTGAATGGAATAAAATTGAAATCATTTTCACTCAGATAAGGAAGCAGGCAAGGTTGCCCATTGTCTCTACTGCTTTTTAACATTGTAATGGAAGTCTAAGTCATCGCAATTAGGCAAGAGAAGGCAATCAAGGGTATCCAAATAGGATCAGAGGAGATCAAACTGTCACACTTCACAGATGATATGATTGTATATCTGGAAAATCCCAGGGAGTCAACTACAAAACTCCTAGAACTGATCAAGGAATACAGCAGCATCTCAGGATGCAAAATCAATACTTACAAATCTGGAGCCTTTATATACACCAACAATAGTCAAGGTGAAAAAACAATCAAGGACTCTATTCCCTTTATAATAGTGCCAAAGAAGATGAAATATCTGGAAGTGTACCTAATAAAGGACATGAAAGAGCTCCATAAAGAGAACTATGAAACTCTGAGAAAAGAAATAGCTGATGACGTTAACAAATGGAAAAATATGCCATGCTCATGGCTGGGAAGAATCAACATTGTTGAAATGTCTATACTACCGAAAGCAATCCACAGATTTAATGCAATCCCTATTAAAGCACCTCTGTCATAATTTAAAGATCTGGAAAAATTAGTACTTCATTTTATATGGAAATAGAAAAAAACTCAAATAGCCAAGACATTACTCAGAAATAAAAACAAATCAGGAGGAATCACACTACCAGACTTCAGACCATACTATAAATCTATAGTGATCCAAACAGCATGGTACTGGCACAAAAATAGAGAGGTAGATGTATGGAACAGAATTGAAAACCAAGAGATGAACCCAGACACTTATCATCATTTGATCTTTGATAAGCCTGTCAAAAATATAAATTGGGGGAAAGATTTCCTATTTAACAAATTGTGCTTGGTGAATTGGCTGGCGACTTATAGAAGACTGAAACTGGATCTATACCTTTCTCCTCTAACAAAAATTGACTGTCACTGGTTAAAGGACTTAAACTTAAGACATGAAACTATAAAAATTATTGGAGAGTGTGCAGGGGAAACACTTGAAAAAATTGGCCTGGGAGAATACTTTATGAGGAGGACCCCCTGGGCACTTGAAGCAACATCAAAAATACATTACTGGGATCTGATAAAACCAAAAAGCTTCTGCACAGCCAAGAATACAGTAAGCAAAGCAAGCAGACAGCCCTCAGAACGGGAGAGGATTTTTGCAGGTTATATTTCCAACAAAGGTCTAATTACCAGAATCCACAGAGAACTCATACTTATTAATAAGAAAAGAATAAATCATCCCATTTCATTGTGGGCAAGGGACATGAACAGAAGCTTCTCTGAAGAAGACAGGAACACGGTCTACAGACACATGAAATAATGCTCATCATCTTTAATCATCAGAGAAATGCAAACCAAAACCACTTTGAGATATCATCTAACTCCAGTAAGAGTAGCTCACATCACAAAATCTCAAAACTACAGATGTTGGTGTGATGTGGAGAAAAGGGAACACTTCTGCACTGCTGGTGGGAATGCAAGCTAGTATGTTCCTTTTGGAATGAAGTTTGGAAAACACCCAGGGATCTAAATGTAGACTTGCCATTTGATCTTGCAATTCCTCTACTAGGTGTATATCCAAAGGACCAAAAATCACTTGGCAACAAAGATATTTGGACCAGATTGTTCACTGCAGCTCAATTCATAATTTCCAAGTCATGGAAGAAGTCCATGTGCCCTTCGACCCATGAATGGAGTAATAAATTATGGTATATGTATACCATGAAATACTATACAGCATTAAAAAAGATGGAGCCTTTACCCTTTTTATGTGTACATGGATGGAGCTTGAAAATATTCTTCTTAGTAAAGTATCTCAGGAATGGAAAAAAAAAACTAATGTACTTAGTATTACTATGAAACCAATTTATAATCACTCACACTTTCATATGAAAGATGAATCACAACTATAGCCCAGGATGAAGGACGGAAGGGGGTATGGGAAAAGAGAGGGGTGGTTCATAGAGGGAGGGTTAATGGTGGGACCACACCTATGGTATATATTGCAAGGTACAAGTCAAATCTATCAAGTATAGAACACAAATGTCTTAACACTGTGATTAAGTAAATGAGGTTAAAGCTATGTTAATCAGTAGGATATAAGCACTCCAATTTGTGCAAATAAGCAACACAATGAATCCCACAAAGTTGTAAATGTATTCATGATCTATGTATATATAGATCAAACAACACCATTGTGGGGATCTATGTATATATAGATCATGAATAAGAAAGAATAAATTCCCCAGTTTCAGGTATTCTATTAGAAGCTATAGAAAATGGACTAATACATTAATACAACCATTCAAATATTTCACCTATTTTTATTGGTTTATTTATCCTTATATATTCTTGATGGTAATGCCCTCCAGGCAAAGACCACCAGGAACACCCTTATAATTGAAAAAATTGAATTTATTCTTCATTGCAGCAAAGGAATACACACTAAGGAGAACCTTAGGACATCTCAGTATGAGGGCGTTAGAAAATATTTAGTATTTTGGTTTGGTTTGGAGAGGGTTTAAGGAAGTGATACTTTTTTTCTGGATTGGATGCTGTTAGAAAACAGGGCTAATTCTATGACTAAAATGTCTTAATAAATATTTTCTATACAGAGGGCAGACTTATGATTAGTGCTTTTTGTGTCCTGTTTAAGAAATCTTTGTCAAGCCTAACATAAAAATATTTGTTAAGCCTATCATAAAAATATTCTTCTATGTTTGCTTCTAACATTGTAATTGTTTTAGCATTCAAACTAAAATCTATGATCCATACTGAATTTTTGAGTATGTTGAGAGGTAGGGGCAAATGTTCCTTTTTTAATACAGATGTCTGTTACGTCCCAGGATGGAGCTGCTACAATGCAGACTGAGAATTCCCCAAGTGGAGACTTTTCCCCATCGTCTGGGGTCCGCAGACAAAGGGAGGGACAGCACAAAAGTTTCACACACACACACACACACACACACACACACACGCAGAGTTTGTTTCTTGTGACCCAGAGAGATGGACACTGTATCAGCCTTTAGCAAGGCAGGCGGGCACAGCCAAACTGAATTCTTAAGAACCTTTTATTGGGGTTTTGCGGGGTATGCACATACAAAGTAAAAAGTGAGAAGGTATTAGTCTCATGTTTCCATCAAACAGGCAGTCATTCGTTCAAGAGACCTATCAGGGTGAAGGACAGTGGAGTATTAAATCAGGGATCAAACAACACCATTGTGGGGACTTAATAAGGGAAGGTTATAGTCGGCCAGTTAGGTAGCTATTGCTCAGGGTATTTGTCAGCTGCTTTCTAACTTTATTAATATCCTGTCTTTACTATACTGTTGATTTCTATATAGATATTTCCCAGACTAGTGTCTCACCTATTCTGCTGAACATTCTGACTCCTACTGACCACCGTAGGTGTGCAGAGCAGGAGGGAGCATTGAGGCCCTGGAGTGTTTCTGACTGGCTCTAGTCCTGATATCTCATTATTTTTTTTATGGATAAATCACATTTTATTTAAGCACTCATCAGTTGATACACATTTAAGTTGTTTATGTTTTCTGGCTATTATGAATACTGCTGCTGTGTACACTTACGTACTATTTTGGCATGGATACATGTTTTCATTTTCCTTGGGCATATACCACCCTGGAGTGGATATGCTGTGTAATGTGGTATCCCATACTCAGCCAATTGAGGAACTATCAAACTTTCTCAAAGCAGGTGCACTACTTCACATACCCAACACTGTACAAAGATTCTAATTTCTCCAAGACCTCACTGACACTTGTTATCTGTCTTTTTAGTTATAGCCATCTGGTGGGTGTGACATGGTATTTCATCATGGTTTTGCTCTCCATTTCCCAGGTAGCTAATGATGTTGACCATCTTTTCATGTACTTATCTGTACATCTTGTCTGACAAAATGTATGTTCAAATCTTCTGTCCATCTTTTAATTGATTTCTTTTTCTTTTTATTGTTGAGGTATAACAATAGCCAAAACTTGTACATAAATGTTAGATACATGATTTTCTCACACCAAATACTAGGGGGTATGTTGGCAAGACAGATAACAACAAGAACTCTTACAGGCTGCTGGCAGGAGAGTACAATAGCACAACTACGTGGCAAAGCAATTTGTATTTAGTAAAATTACCAACATGTACCCCCTTCAAGCAACAGCTCCAATCCTAGATGTATATCCCAGATAAAATTTTACCTTGGAGAAAAATATCTGAGTGAAACTTAATAACCTAATTTAAATGAAAAAGGTCATAGAAAAAAATCCCCACATAACAGGATGCCATTTATATAAAGTTCAAAAATACATAAAAGCACACATTATATATGGGGGGATATGTACATATAAAATATGATTATCAAGATAGCAAAGAAATGAAAGACACAGAATTTAGTATGGTTGTTAGCTCTGAGAGGGCGGCACACAGGAGGTTTTAATGGTATTGTAATATTCCATTTTTTCAATACATATTTTTATACATGTGACATACTTCATCAACATTTTTTCAAAGAGCTTCACTGACAACTAAAGGTCTTTCAAATATAGAAAGACACTGAAGCAGCTTTGATCCCAATATATGTAATGTAGATGAGAGCATAATAATGAACAAAAAACCACTTGTAAACAATATCAACTTTTAAAAATGCAACAAAGTATCTGAGAAGACAGATTTTCCCTATCCTTATCCACTTCTTTCTACCTTTCTGTCCAACTCTGTCTTCCTGATTCTACCTTTACCTCCATGACCTGGATTCAGTATTACCTCCTCGAGGGAGTTCTGCCATTCAATCTACTAACCTGAGGGGCAGTCAACTTCCTCTCAATTTTCATAGCTTTTGTATCACTTCAAGGCCTTAATTTCATCATCCTTAGATTACACATGATTTAACTCCTCTATCAAAGATAAGCACCTAAAGAACTAGAACACTGGTTACAACATCAGCCTTGCTCAAAGGAGGAACTGAGCTTTTTTTTCACTACTGAACGAACAAATGAACTAGAAAATTCAGGCATTTCAGAGTGAGTTGAGTAATAAAAAAACTGAATGTGGCCTTTCACAGAAATTAAAATTAAAAAACTTTCAGAGAAATTAAAAATTACACTCTTTAGGTGGATGGACAAAGAAATGTGATTTGTAAATGTTATATTTTCAAAAGAGGCAGAAATAATGCAAATTTTTAAATGAGAAAAGAAAGGAAGAAAGAAAAAAGAAAGTAAAATAAGTTCACTGACAGTCACTTACTTAATAAGTACAGACCAGGTGTGTGGTTCACACTTGTAATCCCAGCAGTTAGGGAGGATGAAGTGGGAGGACTAATTGTGGCCAGTTTGAGCCCAGCCTGAGCAACACTGTCAGATCCCACCGCTACAAAAATATAAGAAAAATTAGCTAACTTTGGGAGGTTGAGTAAGGAGAACTGCTTGAGTTCAGAAGTTCAAGACCAGCCTGAGCAAGAGCAAGACCCCATCTCTAAAAATAGCTGGGTGAGGGCAGCTCCTGTGGCTTGGTGGGCAGGGCACCTGCCACGGGCCAGCCCCATATACCAAGGGTGGCAGGTTCAAACCCGGCCCCTGCCAAACTGCAACCAAAAAATAGCCAGGCGTTGTGGCAGGTGCCTGTAGTCACAGCTACTTGGGAGGCTGAGGCAAGGGAATCGCCTAAGCCCAGGAGCTGGAGGTTGCTGTGAGCTGTGTGATGCCACAGTACTCTACCATGGGCAATAAAGTGAAAATCTGTCTCTAAAAAATAAAATAAAATAAAATAAAAATAGCTGGGCGTTGTGACAGACGCCTGTAGTCCCAACTTGCGAGCTATGACGCCAGGACACTCTATCAAGGGCAACCAAGTGAGACTTTGTCTCAAAAAGAAAAAAAAAAAAAGAAAAAATGAGCTGGGCATGTGGTACACACTGATAGTCCCACCTACTCGAGGCAGGAGGATCAATTATGCCCAGAAGTTCAAGGCTGCAGTGAAGTATGATGGTGCCACGGATGACACAGTCAGATCCTGTTTCTCTGCTTTCCCTTTGGCAGCTTCAGTGTTCACAGGTCTCTCTCGACGACATCCCACATCAGGCTTGGAAGTCTTCACAGATCACTAGTCCAGGCTTCCATTTTACAGATGTGTAAACTCACGCCCAGGTCTAGCGCTGATTTGCCCAAGGTCTTACAGCCATCAGCAGCGGGACTCCCCTGGAACCGGAGTGACCGGCCCAGGGCCCTCAGCGCTCGCCCGGCCCCAAGGGCAGCCGCGAGCGCCTGGACGGAAGGGCCCACAGCCCCGGGTCGTGCCCTAGACCCCAGGGCAGCGCAGGGGCCGGGCCTCGGCGACAAACCCTGCCCAGCCCACCTGCCGCGGACCGTGGGGTGGAGGGGGGGCGGCAGCCACACCCCCTGCCTGGGCCGGGGGTCCACCCGCCTTTTCCGCAGCCAGCGGCGGCGACTAAGCGGCGCGGCGGAGACGCAGGTCCGCAGACCGCAGGAGTTACCTCAGGTGGGCGCTGAGCACGCGGCGTGACCGCCCCGCCCGCCTCGAACATGCGGGAGACGCGGACGCAGCAGGGCCAGACCTCGGCCGGCGCAGCGCCTGTTTACACCCCTCCCCGATATCTCATTGAACCAATAACATCCATTAAAATGACTATTCTTTCCCCCCTGTCAACTGTGGTGTGCCTTTGTCATAAATCAGGTCACCATATCCTTGTGCTTTTCTTTCTGGACTATTTATTGCATTCCATTTTCCTGTCTATCCTTGAACCAATATCGTACATCCTAATTTATTTATTTATTTTTCAGAATAAAATGTAGGTTTTATTAAGACATAGAAAAGACGACAAAGCCGTTAGGGGAGGAGAGAGAGTCAAAAAGCTCCTCAAAAGGAAGGTGTAAACATTCTGGTAATAAAATCTCCAAGCACAGCACAATCATTGGAATTTTTTTCTTAAATCACAGCCCTGTTATGAAACTAATTTATAGCTTTCATAGGAAACTA
>NW_003852773.1:108996-121916 GCF_000181295.1 Otolemur garnettii
GGCGGGGGGGGGTTGGATGGGTGGAGGGAGGGTGATTGCTGGGGTTACCTCTATGGTTTATCTTATAAGGGTACAAGTGAATCTTTCTAAAAGCAGAGTATGAATGTCTTAACACAATAACTAAGAAAATGACATGAAGGCTACGTTAACCAGTTTGATGAGAGTATTTCAAATTGTATATGTAAACACTACACTGTAGGCCATGATTGCATTAATGTACACAGCTATAATTTAATAAAAAAAAAGAAAAAAAATTTTGTTTTCAAAGTCATAGTAAACCAAAACAGTCACTTGAAGTGTCAAAAGAACAGTAAAATTACACAATGAAAAGCACACACACCAAGCCAAAGTACAATAACACTCAGGGATACACGTTGCAGGTGCTGCTGCTGGAGAGAAATCCAAGGCCTATATTCTGTGATGGAGGGTGCCCAGGCCGCCAAGTGCCCCATGGCTGAGGGAGACTGCCTGCTCTCAGCATATCTATGGCTCAGAACTCTCACTTTAGGTGTCTGAAGAGGCCGTGTCCATCTATCTTATAGAAAAGCACTGAGAAAATGGCATCTCCAAAATACTGGCTGTTTTTAACACACCCAGTGAGTCCCTTAGTGGTATGATGCACTTTGTGACAATCAATTCTAGCCAGGAAGGCCACTAGGAACAGGAAAACCATTTTCCTGAATTTTATAGCTGGATTGGTAGCTAAAAGTGTTACTGGACACAGAGGGTCCAGCTGCCTGTCACTGTCAGCCAATATGCAGAGATGAGGATAGGTCCACCAAACTTTGTCAGAGGGCCAGCAATTCTGGAGTGCACTGAGAGTAGCCTCTCCAAGACTGTTCTGTTCTTCTATTTTCAAAATCACAGTTTTATATATAAAAGTTAAAAGCAAGAACAGTACTAACTCTTAAACAACAGTAACACTTAACAGTAATCACCATAACCTATGACCCATAATAAACAATAATTGACATAACCAATAATCCATATAACAACATTCCAATTCAAAAACTCATCTCCTAAATTGATTGCCCTAAACTACCCAAGATATACAATTTTAGGTTAAAGCTGAATTTATAAAACAACAAGGAAGGAAGACATGAGATGAAGGTCATGTAGGACCTAACCCAGACAGACCAGCTGTGTCATCTCAGCCCTAGCCTGACTGATTCCCTCTTATTCTCATAATATGTGCTCTAAAAAGAACAGAGATTCCTGAACCCATCATTCCTAACAAAGCAAATTCACATGAGAACATCAAATACAGTGCCAGCAGAACATTCAGGCACTCCAGGATGAGTCCTTCAGCAGCAGTGAAGGCTTCCTCAGGGGCAGGGGGAGGTCAGGGCTCAGAGCACCAGTGCCAGAGTGCACAAGGGAAATTAATTTGGATACACAAGTTCAAAATAATGCCTTAAAAATTGAAGTGGTTCATCTGCCTCCCCAGTTTTAAACACTCTGGGAGCAGTTAATACCCCTGAACACAAACAATAGGAAGGGGGTGCAGGGCATGTGGGGAAGCAGGGCCCAGGGCAGCCACAGGCCAACATTCTAGCACAGCAGGGGCACCAAGAGGCCACAGGATAGCTTTCTCAGCATCTGTGGGACCACCTCCATTAACTCTCCTCCCCAGGCCTAGCAGAGGTGGCTTACTCCTGTAATCCTAGCACTCTGGGAGGTCAAAGTGTTGGGTCCGAGAAAGCCTCCCAAATCAACCCCAACTGACAAACTCGAGACTCACTCCGATGTAAAGGGCATAAGATGAGATTTATTACAGACCCGGGAAGCCCGGGGGCCCCGGGCCTGGACTCTCCTGGCATGCAAGCCGAGGACAAGCCCCGAACTCGGGGTGAAGGCAGTTTTTATGGGGTACAGAAAGCAAGAGGGGTAGGGTCGGATACGAGTACACTTTTCATTGGTGGTTGGTGATTTCATTAGTAAAGGTGAATTTGGATTGGTACAGGTAAGGGGTGGAGGGTCCCTTAACACTATTTGGTTGAGTAACTATGAAAGGAATGAGAAAGGTTGCAGGGTGGTGGTTTAAGCAACTATGAATGGAATGGGGAAGGTTACAAGGTGGGCCCTGCAGTTTAACAGAGCAGACAAGAAAATGGTGCTGGTCTGGCCCTTACAAAAGCAGGTGGATCACTTGAGCTCAGGAGTTGAGACCAGCCTGAGCAAGAGCAAGACCCTGTCTCTACTAAAAATAGAAGAATTTCCTGGGCATTTTAGCAGGTGCCTGTAGTCTCAGCTACTCAGGGGGCAGAGGCAGGAGTACCCCTTGAGCCCAGGAGTTTGAGCCACCGCACTCTACCCTAGGTGACAGAATGAAACTCTGTCTCAGGAAAAAGGACCCTCTTACTCTCCATTACCTTTGTTCCTGATTGAAACACATCCCTCTTCCCAGAGGAGACCTTCACAGCACAGTCACACACAGAGTGTGATCCCATGGGGCCACTTCTGAAAATCTGGGCCCTCCCACATTTCTCTAATGGTGCTCATTTTAAACACACTTCAACTTGTTTTCTCTAAGTGCAGAAATACAACAGAAAATGAATCAGGCAAGTGGTTAAAAAACTGCATCACTGAGATTTTTGCCATAGGATGGTTCTGCAGTGCATGGTGGCCTTTCTCGTGCCCTCATGTCTTCTACGCTAAGCATTGAGTACCTATTCTGCTCCCACTGTCTCTGCCCCTCCAAGCCTAATTAGCTAACAAGCCAAAGCTGGTCCCCACCTGCCTGAGTGTGGCCTGTAAACTAAGAATAATTTTCACTTTAAATAGCTTTTTTTTTTTTAAATCAACATTTCTGGACACATGAAATTTAGATTTCCATGCCCATAAATAAAGCTTTATAGGAACACAGCTGCACTTATTTGTTTACATATTACCTATGGCAGAGGCCAGACAGCCCAGAGCTCACAATGCTGACCACTGGTCTTTATGAAAATGTCTGTGAACTCCTGAAACAGATGACTCCATACTCTCCTGGACTGAAGATCCCACAGCTCAGATGCAAACAGGGCTTCCAGGACAAGCATAGCTTGAGACGGTTACTTCACAAACTATGTTAAAAGAATTTCCTCCCCCATGTCTTAAGGTTGTAATTTCTCAGAAATGGACAATCTAAAGTTGACGTTGAATAGCTAGATACATTCAAAATACATTACAAGGAACAATGCCTATTGTTCTACTTCCTCAGGTCTGCCAAAAACTTGATAACAAAGACATTTTACTCCTGTCACACCTGAAACTGCACAGATGCAAAGCAGAGGTACAGCCACAACATGTTGTGTTCCCTAGGAGCCACTCCAGCTCCACATCTCACATGACTGCTGCCAAGTAGCGACAGACAGGCAATGAGATAGAAGACAAAGAAGGAAAACACAAGGATAGGCCAATAAAGCCACTGGGAGATGCTGTGTTTAGTCCAAAGACAAAAATGACAGGAAGAGTTGTTAGCTGTGCCCCTATGCACCCTAATTTATACTACTTTAGGGATGGTCATCTTTGATATCTGATAATGTAAGTCATAAAGCTTTGTATTTCTTCATTATTGCCTTGGCTGCTCTAAATACTTTGCCTTTCCACATAAATTTTAGAGTCAATTATCAATTTCTCCTATGGTTAGTGCTCTTTGTATAGGGTGACCAGATTCTAACATCTGTAAGGCGGGACAACATGGCGCGGGGGTGGAGCAGGGGGCGGAGCGGGGGCGAGGGGCAGGGGACAGGCAGGGCCTGACAACAAGGCAAACTTTGATAAGCAGTTCTCGATAATCACTTCTCAGCAATTATTTATTACAGTTTAACATTATAAAATTAACAAAAATAATATAAAACTCATATTCTGGTGAAATAGCCATATGGCTCCAGAAAACCGTATATTCCCTTCTTGTTCTCCAGCCCGTTGGTGCATTCTTTCCAAAAATCGGGACTTTTAAAAAACGCTCTGGGACACGGGACAAATTGTTGAAAAGCAGGACTGTCCCGCCAAAATCGGGATGTCTGGTCACCCTATCTTTGTATCCTGTTAAAGAAATCTTTGCCTAACCTAGTGTCATGAAGATTGTAAGATTATTGCCTCAGAAAGCCCCTTCCCCCTCAAAAGCCCCTTCCTGCCCTTAAAGTTACAACTCCTCCCTAGCACAGGGAGTGGACTCCTGCTGCCCGCCCCTAATGGCTCTTTCTGCTGAAGGAATAACTCCTTATTGGTTATCCCACCAGCCTGTCACCATTCTAAAACTTCCCTATATAAGAATATGTTTCCCCGTCTTCTCTCTCTCTCTCTCCCACCCCACTTTGCCTTCCTTCTCTGCTCTCTCTCTCTCTCAATCCCCCTCCTTCCTCCTCGCTCTTCTCTACTCTCTTTCTCTTCTCTTCCCCAATCTCTTCTTATCTCTCTCCCCTCTTTTCTCTCCTCCTTGGTGCTGCTCTGCAGCCTCTCTCCCCCCACCAATAAAGACCTTTCCTACAAGCCTTGGTGGTCTGAGATCTCTGCCGGTGGAAGTGCCTCTCTTTCAAAGTTAACCTCTTGTGTTTTCTTCTAAAACTTTCTTGATTTTGATTGGGATTGCATTGAATCTAAAAATACATTTGGGGAGAATATATATTGTAACAATTTTTAGTATTCCAATTCATTAATATCTTATTTTCTCCATTTATTTGTTTAATTTATCTCATAATATTTTGTAGTCTCCAGTGAGACTACAAAAAGACAGTCTGAGTTCTGGATAAATTATTTTTTCCTGTTTTCAGCACCAATAAAGATTTTTTCAAAAGCCATCGTATCAAAACACTTATCTTCTAGATCAAATAACTTCCTTCCCCTTTTGCCTTCACCTGTCATTTTTCATAAAAGGATAAAAGGATGTATTCTGTTCTTACAAACAGTAAGTGCTAACACAACAAGAGAGCTCTTCTGATACTTGTATGATGATGAGAAATATCCAAGTTTTAGCACAGTTGGAAGAACTAAAATTTGTTTCTCTCAATATAAATACTCCTGGAATTCACAAAGTGATTTTTGAGAAATTCTGCAAAAATCCTTTCTTTTTCCTTTTCCTTTTTCTTAAAACTCAGTGTCCTTTCTTTTTTCTTTTTGCTCTAGGCACCTTGAAATGCCAAACACACCCCAATTTGCACTTTATTTCCTCCTCCCCTTAATGTAGGCCTTGCAGAAATGGGCTATTAAACAAACATACCCTGCAGAGACAGGGGATTAGCCCAGATTTACAAGAGACCCTTATAAAACCATGTTCCTATCCTTGGTTCCCCTGGTAACTAACCAACCTTCCATCCTATAGATCTAACCTTGCAGGATCTCCCTTTGCTTTAAGGAGTCCACCCTTCTCCCCCTACTACTGAATAAAGGTATAAAACCTTCCTCCCATTATCATATGAACCCTGAGAATTTTTTAGGTGTGAACCTTTCTTGGTTGGCTGGCCAATAAAGGACCCCATATGTAATTCAAACAGTGTGCTGGTGTTTTCTCTATAATTCCACTCATATTTGAAGGCCCCAGCAAGATCTTGCTATCTGGAGGGTTGTCCTCCCTGTGTGCAGAAAATAGATGTCCCCCTACAGATGGCAGGAATTATAGGGGAGGTGCCCCCCTGAAATGTTCCAGGGCTCCATAATTTCCTGAACTTCTCCTGAGGGCTCTGGATGAATTCTCCACCAAAATCTTCGGTTCAGAACTCCCTCTTGAGAGGTAAGTGTTCTTTTTCTAAGTGTAGTTTCTTTGTGTTCAGAAAGTAACATTACATTCCCAGGAATGCGCCACAGAATAGTCACTAGGATGCCAGCCCCATTGGGATGCTGAAGAGTGCTCTGGGGAACCAGGTTAGTGTGCAGGGAGGACAACAGGGGCCCAAGAAAGAGACATAGAAACTCCTGAGGACCACTTGGCAGAGACCCAAGAAGGAGACATAGGGTCTCCTGAGGGCTACCTGGTGCTGGGTAGGTCTGTCCCAGGTTCCTGGAAAAACCAGGACACCAGTAGGGAGCCTTGTCCTTAGAGGCACGTGTTTGATTTGTTCATGCATTTGTATTTGTTCATGTGTTAGTCGTCTTTGTCATCAGTGTGCCTGTTATTCTTATTGTCTGTCCTAATATAATTTCTGTTCTTTTTGGTTGGGTTCACAATTGTGGGACCTCAACAAAGTAAACCCCTGACACCCTTCTAGCCCATGTTAAAGAACTTCACTGCTGGCATCTCTGTGGACTATGGAGTCCGGTTTTCTAAGAACTGCCTCTGAATTCTCTGGGAAGTTGAATGGCCCAGCTTTAATGTAGGGTGGCCTTTCACCAGCTCCCTTGACCTGGCTCTCAGGACTGTGGTCCATCAAGTGGTCACTGGGAAGCCGCCAGGTCACCTGGACCAGTTCCTCTACATTGATCTATAACATCCCCCCCACCCCCCACCCCCCGGCTTCACACATGTGCAATGAGTACAACAAAGTGAGACCACCTGAGAAGAGAACAGGGTCAGACATACCTGGTAGTTGCTGAATGGCAGGGGGAACTGGCTCCTGCACTGGGAGATGTCTAAGGCACAGTAGAATTGATCCAGGGTTTCCACTATTTGAGTGGAAGTGGGGGTCTGATCAACCCCTGGGTGTTAGATTGCCGGTAGAACTGGTGAGAGGTGTAGGAGAGAGTGTGGGTGTCATGGGACTGAGACTGGAGACTGAGGCTGGGGTTCCAACTTCCCCTCACAGACCCTAGGGGAGTGTTGGTTCACCTCCTTTGTTAGGCTAAGTGGCAGTTCAAGTGGAAAATCAAGGCTGCCCAGGTTAAGAAATGAATTGGAACTATGTGCATATGAGTGCTTGGAAACTGACTGAGATGGGTAATGATAGGCAGAGTTTCATGCCCCTCCCTTTTCAAAGGGTGAAACAACTGTGAGACTGGCCCCTGTCTGCATCACTGTCTATAAAGTGTTTGTGGTTTGTCTGAGGCAAGGAAATGAGAGGCACACAGGGAAACCCACCCCATTAGGAACTGTGCTGAAGCATTTTGAAAAAGAGCTTACAGGAGACTGCTGTAACCATGTCTCTAGGGAGATTGAGATCTTTGAACAGGAATAACTGAAATGCCCTGATGTTCAGGAGATTGTGGTATCCTTTAAGGTAAAGTTAGTTTTAAATCTGTTATTAAAGTTCAAATGTTCAGAGATTATAGAACTGCCACCACTGTAATATTTCAAAGTTTACTAGATTTAACTGTGAGCTTGGGTCCTTGATTTTAAACCTCTGAATTCTGTGAGGCCTAAGGGCATGTTCCCTATACTTTCACCAGCAGCTACAGGGCACAGTATAGCCCACATGGCCCCTTCTCCCCTGCTCCAACTTTGCCCACTGGCTATTCTAAGGAGAAACTGAATGTTCCTGGTTTTCTGCTTTCTGTCTTGGATGCAGGTCCAGTCCTTGGTGGCCATCTTTGCCATGTGGCCATGTGAGAGTTAGGGAGGAAATGAAAAGACATCAGAAAAATGCCTGTGTTAGGACTTTGTTACCGGAGTTTCCTTCTTCAGTGAGCCCTTGGACTTGGGGATTCAAGAGTTGAGCCCACAGGCCACAGATCAATGATAAAATGGGATTTTGTTGGATGGAGGGACATGCAGAGAGAATGAAAAATGCCAGAGCTTCTGGCAGGGGGGAGGAGGCTGAAGTCAAATGTCTCATCTGTCTAAGAGTAACTATTAGCTCTAAGAGAAATTTTGGCCAGGAGTTGGTAGAGAGAAAAGCACCTTTACAAGCTGGATGAGTGTTTTAACAAATGAATGAATGAAGTTCCTCCCCCAGGACTAGAGTATTAGGTCTTTGCAGTTTTGTCATAGGAAGAGGATTAAGGAAGGGGATTAAGGTGTGCACTGCCAACTAAGTGTGGAGCCCCTCAAAACATTTCAGGCTGTTTTGTTCGTGGCTTTGCTGCAGTTCAGAGGGTGTGGCCTGCAAAGTGCAGCCTATTTGTACCTGTAGATGGGAGTCTGATTTCTGAGCTCATGTGAGCCTGAAAAATGGGGGTGGGGGTCCCTGTCTAGTCCTGAGTGGGAAAATCTTGTATCAATGTTATAGTCCATAAAATGTCTTTCATTTGTAAAATGTAATAATTGGACTGTTTAAATTGTTTGGGAAATTGAGTCTTTGTCAAAGAATAACATTCTTGCCTTTTAAACCTTCTAATTAATAGTTTAGCCAAGTGAATGATTAACTTCATAGTAAAATGTGATCATGTTTTGTGAAAGATGGTTTTTTGAGAGTAAGAGAAATTAGGCAGAAAGGGAAATGACATTGTGTAAGGAAAGGATCATGTGTGGTAAATTTTGTCCTGAAACAGAATGGTTATTTAAGAAAGTAATAGGCAGGCAATCCAGAAGTTTCAGAATGTTTATAAATTCTCTGTGCAGGATTGAATAATGTTCATAAAAGGAAATTTTTGAAAAAAATTTGCATGTGATCCAGTTAACTATCCAGTATTGTCTTTAGAATCTTTTGGCTTGTAATCTTTTTGAACAAATATTTTAAGTCTTTGATATTTGACAAACATTCCAAAATCAAAACTCTAAAGTTGGTCTTTTTGAAATATCAAGACCACTGAAAGTCTGAGAAAGACACATTAAAATTATTTGATATGCTAAAAATATTTAAGAAATATTATCAAAGATGGGGCAGCACCTGTGGCTCAAGGAGTAGGGAGCTGGCCCCATATACCGGGGGTGGTGGGTTCAAGCCTGGCCCTGGCCAAAACCTGCAAAAAACAAAAAAAGAAAGAAATAAAAAAAAAAGCTATCACCAGAAATATTATCAAAGATGGAATGGTGATTAATTTTGTGTAGATTATGTGTATATGTATGTTCCAATATTATGAAATATTGGTCTGAGCAAATATAACTACTGTATATAATTCTATACTCTTTGACTAGTCTCTTAGTCCCATTTAACAGATCAATTTAGTAAAACAGCTATGTCTCATTTTATGAGCTGGCATTGCAGATATCTTAGTGTATATTATCAGTAATAATTTTACTTCATATCAGAAAGTGTTTTTCATAACTGGCTGAGTCCAAAGTTTGTCCTTCAAGAGAAATTATTGAGAAAGACTGAGGAATTCTCTCAAATTCAAATTTCTGATGTCTTTGGAAATTAAATACCATCAGGCTAAGAGCAAACTTCTAGAACTTCAATCAGAAAGCTAACATAACATGTCCATGAGTATTGCTAACCTAACCAAACAGAACAGAAATCAGTTACATGGAATTGAGCTGATTTGTTATGGCTTTTTTCTGTTTGAAATATTGCTGATTTTTTCTATGTTCTGTTTTCCAGAATTCAAGAAAACCATTTTCTGTCTTTTGAGCTATTTGTAGCTTTCAGCAATGTATATCCTTGTGGGCAGAATTTGAAACATTTATTTTTTCTCTCTCCTTGATTTCTCTGGAATTCGAAAGCCATTTGTAAGTATTCTTAATTTCTGACAATACAGTTATTTGCATAAGTTCAATAAGAATCTTTTTTGTTCTATAGGACATGATGAAGGCACTGGTTATTTTACCAAGACTTTGACTTGAATAGCATTTTCAGAGGTGTCCAGACTGTGTTAAGGAATTAAAGTTGACTTATAAGGCCAATAAAAAAGCCCCTTGGAAAAACTGGCCAATACCCTTCAGTAACATTTCCTGATCTGCAGTGAGTATAGAATGTCACTTTCTGACAGGTCCAGAAATCAATTTGCTTGGGGACCTCAAGAGAAGAGGAATTTACCCAATGTATTCAGGTATCTAATGGCACAGATGAAACCTGGGCTTGTGGAAAGCTTTCAAGGCTAACTTGAGATTCCTTATAAAAGGTTCCAGGAAAACCACTCTTAAAAGGAAGAAAAGCCTAAATGGCTAATAATTATTCTTGCTACATTTTATGCAAATAATCAGACACAGTATACTGAAAGTACAGTTAATTTTGGCAGTTGAATTAGTTCTGCTATAATTGGTTTTTAGTAAAGTGAGAAATTAGAACAAGAAAAATGGTTCAAAAGGAAAAAAACAATGGGTGGCACCTGTGGCTCAGTGGGTAGGGCGCCAGCCCCAAATACCAATGGTGGCAGGTTCAGGCCCGGCCCTGGTCAAACTGCAACAAAAAATAGCTGGGCACTGTGGCAGGTGCCTGTGGTTCCAGCTACTCAGGAGGCTGAGGCAGGAGAGTTGCCTAAGCCCAGGAGTTGGAGGTTGCTGTGATCTGTGTGATGCCATGGCACTCTACCAAGGGCGATAAAGTGAGACTCTGTCTCTACAAAAAAAAAAAAAAAGGACAAAAAACCTGTACCCCACCTGTACTCTAGATTCCAGTCTTATCTGCAATGGCAGCTCATAAAATGAGATATAGCTGTTTTACTAAACTGATCTGTTTAATGGGACTAAGTGACTAGTCAAAGAGTATAGAATTATATACAGTAGTTATATTTGCTCTGAAGCCTTAAGGCTCAACAAAGGTCGCTTGTTGGCTACACTGAAAACATTTGTGCAGTATTAAACATTATCTGCTATGTCTATATAGATACCTCAGGAAAAAAGTGGAACCTGAATGAGAATTCCCAGTAAATGGTGTGACTGTAACACGACCTCATAAGTGGCCCCCCCACACAACTGATGTTTAGGAATATTCACTTGAATTGTCCAGAACTTTGGATCAGTTCTATAGGGACTCTTAAAGCTAGGTATTATCTTAAGAACTGTGCTAAATCTGTTAGTAGGAATACTGATGTTTTCATTGTGTGAACTTTAGCCTTGAAATCCAAACTTAAAAGATTTGTAAGTGACTGCTAAATAGTTTCAGTCTCTTACACTGAACCCAACCTCAACTTCATTCTTGTCAGGATAAGAGAGACAGAAAGCCACAAACGTATGCAAAGTGACTGGGGTCATGCAGAAGCCAATACAAGCCCTGGAGATTTCTATAAAAGACTATGTGAAACCATTGTATAAATTTACTAAGAGAGGAGAGAATGAACAAATTGAATAGAAATCTGGCTAACCAAAAGTCTTCAAGGGGCTAAAGAAAAAACTGTGAGAAGTCCTGATGCCAGACCTCCCTGATCTGGCCAAGCCTTTTAAACTGTACATATCAGACCCCCTACCCCCCCGCAAAAAAAAAAATAGAGAGAGAGAGAGAGAGAGAGAACAACTGGGAAAGTACTCACCTGCTCATCCTGAGCAAGACCAGTTGCTTATCTCTCTAAGCAACTTGACAAGGTTTAGGCACCCCCCCCCCATGCCTAAACACTTGTAGCCATTACAATGCTGATGCAAGAGACTGATAAGTTGACTTTGGGAAAAAACGTAAAAGCCTGAGTACCATACACAGTGGTCACTCTTATGAACACCAAAGGGTATCATTGGTTGACCTACTCATCCTTCACCAAATATTAAATATTACTGTATAAAAATCCGAGATTGATTATAGAGGTTGCATGCATGAGGCCATACACTTAAAACAGAGGAAAAAAATTAAGAAACTTCTGGGGAAATACTTTTACATTCATCTGTTGGCCACCCTTGCCAAGAAAGTCAGCCATTATTGTGTGACATGCCACCAACACAATGCTAGACAGGGACCATCCCTACCACCTGACATTTAGTCCTACAGGGAAGCCCCTTTAAAAGATGTACAAATGAACTATACTAAGTTGTCCAGATATAGAGGAAATTGGTACTTACTAATTTTATTCTGCACATCCCTAGAATAGATGAAAGCCTTCCCTACCAGGATGAAGAGGGCTCCTGAAGTAATAAAAGTGTTACTCAGAGAAATAATCCCATGGGGTTTAGGTTGCTACTCTGGTTTAAATTTGACAATGGGCTAGCTTTCCTAACAGAAATAGTGGAAATGATAGCTAAAGTTTTGAATATCACCTGGAAACGATATGTGACATATAGGCCTCAAAGCTCAGGTAGGGTAGAGTGCATGAACAGGGCCACAAGAGCAGGAATCAGTAAACTCTGCCAGGAAGCAAAGCTTGATTGGATACAGCCCTTGCCACTTCCATCAATACTCTGTAATTTAAAAGAACCAGGAGAGACAGAATTGAACGGGCAGTTAGAAGCTCTAGGAAAAGTAGCAAGGAAGATCCCCACTTGGGTAATTGACCATTTTCTGTTTAGTCTTTTGTGTCTGTAAATCCTTTATCTCTGGGGGATTAAGGATATCAAGTCTAAGTCAAGGATAAGAAGCCAGTCTCCCTCAAACCAAGGTAGAAGGGACTCTATACCATCATCCTGACCACACACACAGCAGCAAAGGTGGAAGAGATCCTCACCTGGATTCATCATAGCCAGCTGAAGAGAGCTTCACTGCCCCATGGGAAGCAAAGATAACTTTTAAGATGGTCAACATGCCCTGCTCCAGTCATATACTGGGAGCTGACTGGTCAATGCACGCTGAAGATTGAGGAAGCTCCTCAAGGGACTTGTCTTAACTGGACTTTGGGAAAAGGGGTGGAGGGGATCAGTGCACCCACACCACTGAGCTAGGACAAAGGGTGACTCCTTTGTAGCTTTTATAAATGCGAAAGCACCCAGAAGGGAGCTTGCACTCATAATCAGATAAAGTACTCAATAGGTGACACAGGAAAAAGTGAAAACCCATATATATATTAGCCCCCCTCACAGTACAATTAAGGATTGAACAGAGAACCCAAGAGAAGTCATAGTCCCTGACATCTAAATAACTGGTCCAGACCAGGGAAATAGGAAAGCCCAGCCAGTTAACTCTGAAGTTTGATGCCTACAGCACCATGCAAAGGTGCTGCAGCAGCAAGAGCAAGAAAATTCCCAGCCCTGGGAGGTCCCTGTGGCTCAAAGGAGTAGGGTGCCAGCCCCATATACCGGAGGTGGTGGGTTCAAACCCAGCCCAAGCCAAAAA